>NC_137124.1:1670174-1965174 GCF_949319135.1 Squalius cephalus
TCATAATCAACACTGAACTGAATAATGACACTGTCTTTATTATTATAATAATAATTAAGTTAAATAAGATATAAAAAGTTAGGTATGAAAAATTAATATCTATTTAAAAAATAAATGATAAATAACAATAATAATCATGAAGTTAAATAAATAAAAAGTAAAGAAAAAATATTTATTACTGTATTTAATCTATTAATCTATCAGAAACGACACTGTCTTCTGTGTCTCATGTTAGATGTTTGATCACTGATTCTGTTTATTACAGTGAATATGTTCTGAAATCAAGACTCCACACACACACACACACACACACACACACACTGACTGTCCTTCTCATCGCTCCAGATCAACTATAACTGTGTGTCGGTTCAGTTAACATCTGCTGAATTTAGCCAGTTTTTATTTACACACGTGGACTCTCCATAGAGTAGAATATTGACAGGGAACTCGTACTTTAATCTCAGCGCAGTTTCAGGATTGTCCAGATCAGCATTCTCCCCTAAACCTGATCGACTGACCAGACCTGTGTAGAGACGGTCCCACACAGCAAGAGTCCGGGACACGCTTTTACTGCTTTCTATTGTTAGTATCTATCATTGTATTTTTTACTTTTTTAATAAAAATAAAAATACTTTTTATTTTTTTATGTAACTTCATGATTATTATTGTTTTTATTTATCATTTTATATTTATATTTTATCATTTATGTTTTTATCATTTTATTTTTATTCCTTAATTTTTATTTCTTATTTAACTTCATGATTATTATTATTATTTATAATTTAATTTTTAATGAATTTTTCATACGACACGTGACCCAGACAGCAACACAGTGTCGGCCCAGATCCGGCCCACATCCGGTACACATGGACTCCACATCCGGGCCGCATCTGGGCCGTTTTTTCAACCGATTGGAACCAAACCAGTGCAGACAATTTCTCTGCACTCTGAATATCAATAATTATCAACAAATAAAAAGTGTTTTTATGTATGTGACGGGATGCAAAAAAGTTCGAAATGGGCGTGGCCACTCTTACTAAAACGGCTGTAACTCTTGAACGGAATAAGATAATTTCACCAAACTTGGTACACGTGTGTACGGACTCGCTCTGTGGTCGTGTGAAAAAGGACGTGGCGAGTGGCCACTTGGTGGCGCTATAACAGGAAAACCCCCCACAAAACTGGCAATAGCTACGCAACAGTAAGTCTGACTGACTTGAAAACCGGCATGCGGTGTCTCATGTATTTCCTATGGTAAATTGCCTGTATTGGCTGTAAATGGTCTGGTCTTGGTCCATCTATGATGTAAGTGGTAACAAGCTTGCATAATAAAACATAATGCCATTTTCCGCATGTGCTTAAAGGCCTTAAAGCGACATATATTCTCTATAGATTTGACACTGTCCAAGTTAAAATGCGTGAAACAAACTCTTCTGACAGTATATTAAAGCTGTATTCAGTGAGGACGAGGAGTAAATCATTTCTGGCCAGTTTCTGTTCCTGTAGGGCTGATATTATTTCACAGGTTTGGGTTTCAGTACGTGTGCAGGAGAAATGATGCTAGTTCCTCAGTGATTGTGGTTCACCTCTCGAAACAGGAACAACATGTTCAGATGGAACGATTTGCTCTCATAGGTTCCGAATTCCCACACACGGATGCGCTGACCAATAGCATCGTAGCGATATTTAGCAATCGCCCAATCCTGACCTTCCCGAGCGCTCTGAAACACACACAAAATACAGTAAAACAGTGAAATATTATTGCAGTGTAAATCATCTGTTTTCTATGTGAATATACAGTAAAGTGTAAATTATTCCTTTGAATTTTCAGCATCATTACTCCAGTCTTCAGTGTCACATGATCCTTCAGAAATCACTCTAATATGAGGATTTGATGCTCAAGAAACATTTATGGTTATTATCAGTGTTGAAAACAGTTCATATTTCTGTGAAAACTGATGCATTTTATTTCTCAGGATTCTTTGATGAATAGAAAGTCTAAAAAAAACAGAATTTATTGGAAATAGATTTTTATAGAAATACTAGAAATATATGTGAATATATGAGTAACTTAGAGAAAAGCTTCAGTGAGTTCTATACAGAACAGAAAGATTCTATATAAGAAATGTCTTGCATGATTGTGCAATAATTCCATGTTTAATGGGTTATTTTATTTTTTTCTAGTGATAAAGTATGCTGTTTAATTCATAAAATGAAATAAAATTTAAAAAAATAATTCAAACCAAATTAATTAGTTAAAATTAAATCCATAAAATGATCCCATGATGGAAGCAATAAAAGCTTCTGTATTCGAAGCATCTGGGCTTTTTTTAGTCAATAATATAATCATAATCAGTGAATGTGTAAGAACTCACCACGCTCATACTGCCGGACAGCAGCGGCGGAGTGTCTGTTAAAGCAACATTACAGCATTAATAACTCATGTGAATCTGCTTTATGGTTCATGTCATTCATCAGTCCAGCTGTCATGAGGGAATGAGCGGCGGTCTCCAATCATACGGCGACGGTTTCTGCGCGCGTTACTCTTTCCTTTTACGCAACTCAACAAGATTAAATGAAATGCATGTTCTCATATGTATTGCCTCGTTATTTCATCTGACTCCATAAATGAAAAAGGTTTTAATGATATCTGAGCATCATTAAAAGTGAGCGAATGTTTGATGATTCTTTGTTTACTCGCTCAGATTAGGAGGCTATGTCTCTCAGAGGTCCTCTCGTCTTCTGTGTAACGCGGGTCTCACGATCACAAGCTCGTCAGCTTCGGTCATCAAACAGAGGTAATTTCTATATATCTGAGATCGGTCGCATTCACGCTTACACAATCAAAGATACTCTAGTAAAGCCCTCGTGGTTTCACATACACTTGAATTTAGCGTAACGTTTACTTCACTAGAGGTATGGCCACTACAGAAGCTGACCAACATTACTTCTCTCATTATAGCTTTGGATTGGCCATGCCGTGGTTTCCCACGCACACTTATCTAAAGTGATATTACATTAAAACAGAGGTAAGACACACCCAGATTTAGATTGGTCATGCAGCATTTGCTGTTCTAAACGGAAATTCACTTCTTGTCTTTACAAAACCAAGTACACTTGAATTAATGCCGAATATTAGTGGTCACTAATCTGACGCAGACTTGCGGGAAGGGAACATCCGTTTAATCTACTGGGGAAAACTATTTCAGAGTCAGTCGGAATAAATGAAATGTAACAATTTATTATGTCAGGTAAATATATCATGTCAATTTCATAATCAGTTCAAATATAATAAATACACAACATCAAATGCTCTATAAGATAAGATGTGAACCTGACATTATAAAATACATGATGCGAAGTGTTTTACATCCACTCCGCATCACCGCAAGCCTCTTCATCATCTCCCTAAACACTCAGAGCAAGGCAGAAACCTCTTTTCAAATGGAAACATGAGTTCACAGCGGGAATTTGCATTAAAGCTGCAATATGTAAGATTTTTGTAATAAAATATCCAAAAATCACTTGCACAGTGTGATATACTTCCTGCAGTCGTGTACTTACAATATCTCAAAAGTTCCAAAAGATTTTTAATTTCAGAGAAATTCCAGTTTTAAATAACGGCTCGTCCATGTTCACTTGTCGCCTGTCCATGACGTAATATCCGTGTTATCCCTGGTTTCCGCTCGTACTGCCGTAGTAACCATGGCGACAGACGTGGACGACTGCGTTTCGTCTAGCGGCGCGCTCACGCTGTTGTTGTTTCGTTCAAACATTATGGACCATGGCAAGCAGACTTTGGGACAAAAGGAGAACTAAAACGAGGATCAATATCAGCGTGGCGTTTTCAAGATGCCGAGAGCTAGCGTCCGCGACTAACTTCCACTTGACAGAGACGCACAAATGTACATAAAACTAATCAATGTTATATAGCTCAACATGATGAAATGTTAGAATATGATCAGTGTGTTATGCTAATGTTGATCTCGCTCACTGCTAGTCTCATACACACAAACTAACACACATAATAGAATAACATTATAACTTTAACACACTCAAATGCAGTTTAGTGTGATAGTGTAGAGCAAGTGAAACAGCGCTGCGTTACCTCACAAGTTTCATTCGTCTAATAAACTGACCTGTGTGAGTATTAATTCAGCACTTGCGGGTAAGTTAGTTCGGTAGAATGAAATGTCCTTATTCCTTTATATCCGCGGGACTCGTGTGTGGCGCTGATATCAGTCTCTCATTAGCAATCGCGACCTTCACACACCACAGTCATGTTAAAAACATCAGTGTATTCACTCATCCATAAACATTATTATATCCTTCGGCATGACGGCAAGTTCTGTAATTCCGCTTATGCTCATCAACTTTGTTATTGTAAGAGGTTAGCGACCCCTAGTGGCTAAAAAAATGACATATTGTAGCTTTAATCACCGTCAGACTTACTGGGGGCAGGAGTTGATTTACATGGAAACATTTGCGAACGATGGGAATTTGCATTGAGTTTACACCTTTGAGAACAGGATGCCATTCGCCTGGAAGACACACCCTCCTCTGTGCGCGAGTTATCTCTAAACTCTTAATACCTTATTACCTTTTGGTTTACTTCTTTGGGAATGAGACCTTTCTACCAGTCGCACTGAGACATTTCAAATGATAGGAGGATTCTGAGGTGAGACTTGCGTCTCGATAGCGCACAAGACTGAGTTCAAGACAAATGTTCAAGTTTCCCTCTCTTCCAGTTCTTCCAGTCTTCCAGTTTAAATGCTCAATCATTCTCACGTGGGATTTTGATTAATAAACTACATTTAAATATTCATGTCAAACTGCATGACCATTTAAATTACCTAAATTAAATGAATTGCAAATAAATAAATATAATAAATACATTTGTTTTAAGCATAACCCTCATTGAATTTAGTTTAACTTATGATATAGACATAAAAGAAATCTGAAATAGTGACCTGCGTTCAGAAACACACTTTTGACAAATAGAAATAATTGAATCTCTTCATTATAGTCATTTTAACACTGTCTTAACAAACATCAACATTTCCAGAACAGGGTTATTATTGTTAACTAACACTAAAACTGTACAGGAGAAAAAAAATCATTAAAATAATTAAAAAAAACATTAAATGCCATAAAATAAATTATAAAATAATTTATATTATTATTAAACTTTTTTCAGCAACGTTTCTAATTTTTTTTTTTTTTAGTACTAAAATGACTCAAACTAAATAAACTACAACTAATAACTAACACTTAATCAAAACTATAGACATTTTAAAACAGTAACACTTTACAATAAGGTTCCATTGCTTAATGTTAATTAAAGCATTAATAACATACTAATAATGAGCAACACATTTCTGTTACAGTATTTGTTCATCTTTATTAAAGTAATAATAATAAAAAAAACTGTTCATTGTTAGTTTATATCAGTTCAGGTCCGTTATATAATATTAACAGATAGGCCACTTTTGATTTTAATAATGCATTAGTAAATGTTGAGATTAATTAACTGAGATCAATAAACGCTTTAGAGATATGAATAAATATTTAATAAATAAATAAATAATTGTTATTTCGAATAATGTTAAGAAATGAAACCTTATTGCAAAGTGTTTTGTTTTTTCTTCAGACATGTACCATGGTATACTCTTCAGAGCACCTGTGATCCGCGTAAATAAGATGATACATGATGATTATAACAATCACGCAGTAGCATGTTATTATGATTATGCAGATGATTATTACAGTACAGGTCTGGTCTGAGTAACACACTTACGGCATCGCCTCGGTCTCTGAGCGGAACAGCTTCCGGTCCAGATGAGCAGCAGAACCAGCGAGAGAAGAAGGAGAGACTTCATGACGTTCATGATGAACCAGAACCTTCAGTGTGTGTGACCTTCAGTCGCGAGGCTCTCGGTATAAACACACTCCTGAACTTCCTCATTCACTGACACTCTCACTCAGAGTTCAGTCCGGAATCCGGTCGCCGGGTGACAGTATAAACCATAGGCATAAACACACTCCTGATCCTGAACTTCCTCAGAACAACAAACACACTCCTGATCCTTCCTCATTCTCTCTCAGTTCAGAGTCCGGAATCCAGTCGCCGGGTTTTCCCTGTCAGCGAGTTTTATGTTACATTTTATTTTTTCATTATTATTATTTTATTATTAATATATATATATATTTATTGTATAGTGTTATTAATGCTTTGGCAAAAAGCAAAACAGATTTATTTCACCATGCCAATAAAGCTATTTGAATCTTGAATCTTGAGAGAGAGAGAGAGAGAGATATTGTATCTTGTGTTCGTGCATGTGTGTGTGTGTGTGTGTGTGTGTGTGTGTTCTGAAACTATGGAATGGAGTTCTTCTGGTTTCAGTCACATGATGCATTAGTGATGTCACTGTCATATGACTCTGTTATTGAGAGTGACCCTCATATTTCACAATGTGGAACTGGATTTATTGAGTCCAAAGGTTGTTGTGGTCTGACTGATGATAGTCAGTTCCTCATTTCTCATACAGAATCAACACTGTAATTCCCCATATATTGCAGTAAATAAAACACATTTTTCTTTTATATTTGGGTGAATTCAGCTATTCAGAATTTGAGTTAGTCTCATATTTGATGAAGTTTGCATCATTGATCATGACTGTTTATCACAGCTTTGATTATTCTAGTGTATGTGGTGTAATGTGTGTGAGGCGGGCGGCTCGGCAGATCTCGTTGCAGTCGTCTCCGTGCTGATGTTTGATGAAGTTGTTGATTCCCGTCTGTTGGAAGTTGCTGGATCTGGGCTTTCTGAGCGAGTGAATCTGAGGGTCGGTCAAGTACGTCAAACCTTTCCCACTGGCCGTGATCCATCCTGAGGAGAAAACGGGAACGTTTTTCAAACACACTCTTAAAGATGTTGTTTCAGGCTCTACTAGAACAGGTTTTCCTGCTTGAATGTTGATTATTCTCCTCATATTCTCCATTGTTGCGGCTCCTCTCTTCCCAGTCGGTCAGTAACGCTCTGTTTACTTCCTGTCTCTATGAAGCCCCTCCTTCTGAAAAGCACACTGTGCTCTGATTGGTCGGCTGGAGCAGTGTGTTGTGATTGGTCGATGAGTGCGATGATAGAGGATAAACTTGTGGTGCTCTCGCGGGTTACCTGGAGCTTAACGACTTCACGAACCGTAACTACCACAATGTTAACAGAAAGTAAATAAAGTTAATAAAAGGCTGATTTGACGTTTACTTGACTGACAGGACAGCTGTTTCAGTGGTTGCCTAGCAACATAACAAACGCAGTGCACTGCTCGTTCTGTGTGATGGTAAAATTAACTTGTGCTTATTTAACTTTATTCAAAAAATTATTATTTAATTCTGCAGTTTGCCTTCATTAGCAATTATCATCAATTTGATTACACAGATACTAATTAAACTAAACTGAGCTAGACAATGACATCTCTGAATTCAATAATGAAATGCCTTTAACTGAAAATTGAATGTTTAATCTTATCATTATACATTACTGAAACTCTATCCTCCAATTTGATACTGTTAAGTGCTTTGACACAATCTGTATTGTTAAAAGCACTATATAAATAAAGGTGACTTGACTTCATGTCGATCCAGTGAGCATTGTTTTCGCGTTATGCACGCATGTTTGCATTTAAATCTGTTCATCAAATAACGTTAATGTATCAACTAGCATTTATGCTTTTGAACAAGTGCACTACCTCAGGACATTTTTGTTCATGTAAAATATACCTCACTGTCATGTTCTAGACTTGTTATATTTAGCTTTAAATTAAAAAAAATACCCCCTAATATTGTGGCAGTTTTTTTCTCCGTGGTATCGAATATCGATATTTTTCAAGGTATCGTATCAAAGTTAGAAATTCTAGTATCGTGACAACACTAATTGTGACATGTTCGTACCCGGAAGAAACTCAAGACTACAATGTAGATTTTTTGGGGGTTCACATAAGTAAGTTTTTTTTAGGGTTAACATAAATATGTTTTTTTGGGGGTTAAAGGAGAACTCCAGTCAATTTTAACATTGAGCTCATTTTTTTGTAAATTTGGAGTGCTGTCAGTACAGAGAACAACGACAAAAATCGGTGTTGCCTACACCTTGTTATCCTCTTTTTAAAATTTGCACCCTGTTGACTTCAATGGGGCAAGTTTTAAACCTGCTTTTAGCCTCTTAACATCCTTGATGTGTCATTACAAGTGCACAGCCAATGTGAGTGATTCCTTCAGAGTGAACACGGGTTAACATAAATAGTTTTTTTAGGGTTAACATAAATAGTTTTTTTAGGGTTAACATAAGGTTTTTGAGGGTTGACATAATTATTTTTTTTAGGATTAACATAAATACGTTTTTTTTAGGGTTAACATAAATAGTTTTTTAGGGTTAACGTAAATAGTTTTTTTTTAGGGTTAACATAAATAGTTTTTTAGGGTTAACGTAAATAGTTTTTTGGGGGGTTAACATAAATTGTTTTTTTTAGGGTTAACATAAATAGTTTTTTTTAGGGTTAACATAAATATTTTTTTTAGGGTTAACATAAGGTTTTTGAGGGTTGACAATTATTTTTTTTAGGATTAACATAAATAAGTTTTTTTAGGGTTAACATAAATAGTTTTTTAGGGTTAACGTAAATAGTTTTTTTTTAGGGTTAACATAAATAGTTTTTTTAGGGTAAACATAAATAAGGTTTTTTAGGGTTGACATAATTTTTTTTACGGTTAACATAAATAAGGTTTTTTTAGGGTTAACATAAATAGTTTTTTAGGGTTAACGTAAATAGTTTTTTTTAGGGTTAACATAAATAGTTTTTTGGGGTTGACGTAAATAGTTTTTTTTAGGGTTAACATAAATAGTTTTTTAGGGTTAACGTAAATAGTTTTTTTTAGGGTTAACGTAAATAGTTTTTTTTAGGGTTAACATAAATAAGGTTTTTTAGGGTTGACAATTATTTTTTTTAGGGTTAACAAATAGTTTTTTTTAGGGTTAACATAAATTGTTTTTTAGGGTTAACGTAAATAGTTTTTTTAGGGTTAACAAATAGTTTTTTTAGGGTTAACATAAGGTTTTTGAGGGTTGACATAATTAGTTTTTTTAGGATTAACATAAATAAGTTTTTTTTAGGGTTAACATAAATAGTTTTTTAGGGTTAACGTAAATAGTTTTTTTTTAGGGTTAACATAAATAGTTTTTTAGGGTTAACGTAAATAGTTTTTTGGGGGGTTAACATAAATTGTTTTTTTTAGGGTTAACATAAATAGTTTTTTTTAGGGTTAACATAAATATTTTTTTTAGGGTTAACATAAGGTTTTTGAGGGTTGACATAATAATTTTTTTTAGGATTAACAAATAAGTTTTTTTTAGGGTTAACATAAATAGTTTTTTAGGGTTAACGTAAATAGTTTTTTTTAGGGTTAACATAAATAGTTTTTTTAGGGTAAACATAAATAAGGTTTTTTAGGGTTGACAATTTTTTTTTAGGGTTAACATAAATAAGTTTTTTTTAGGGTTAACATAAATAGTTTTTTAGGGTTAACGTAAATAGTTTTTTGCAGGGTTAACATAAATAGTTTTTTAGGGTTAACGTAAATAGTTTTTTGCAGGGTTAACATAAATTAGTTTTTTTAGGGTTAACATAAATAGTTTTTTTAGGGTTAACATAAATTAGTTTTTTGGGGGTTAACAAATAATTTTTTGCGGGGTTAACATAAATTAGTTTTTTTAGGGTTAACATAAATAGTTTTTTTTTAGGGTTAACATAAATAGTTTTTTAGGGTTAACATAAATAGTTTTTTAGGGTTAACGTAAATAGTTTTTTTTAAGGTTAACATAAATAGTTTTTTAGGGTTAACGTAAATAGTTTTTTTAGGGTTAACATAAATAGTTTTTTTTAGGGTTAACATAAATAAGGTTTTTTAGGGTTGACAATTATTTTTTTTAGGGTTAACAAATAGTTTTTTTTAGGGTTAACATAAATTGTTTTTTAGGGTTAACGTAAATAGTTTTTTTAGGGTTAACAAATATTTTTTTTAGGGTTAACATAAGGTTTTTGAGGGTTGACATAATTATTTTTTTTAGGATTAACATAAATAAGTTTTTTTTAGGGTTAACATAAATAGTTTTTTTAGGGTAAACATAAATAAGGTTTTTTAGGGTTAACGTAAATAGGTTTTTTTAGGGTTAACATAAATAAGGTTTTTTAGGGTTGACTATTTTTTTTAGGGTTAACAAATAGTTTTTTTTAGGGTTAACATAAATAAGGTTTTTGAGGGTTGACATAATTATTTTTTTTAGGATTAACAAATAAGTTTTTTTTAGGGTTAACATAAATAGTTTTTTAGGGTTAACGTAAATAGTTTTTTTTTAGGGTTAACATAAATAGTTTTTTAGGGTTAACGTAAATAGTTTTTTGGGGGGTTAACATAAATTGTTTTTTTTAGGGTTAACATAAATAGTTTTTTTTAGGGTTAACATAAATATTTTTTTTAGGGCTAACATAAGGTTTTTGAGGGTTGACATAATTATTTTTTTTAGGATTAACATAAATAAGTTTTTTTTAGGGTTAACATAAATAGTTTTTTAGGGTTAACGTAAATAGTTTTTTTTAGGGTTAACATAAATAGTTTTTTTAGGGTAAACATAAATAAGGTTTTTTAGGGTTGACAATTTTTTTTTAGGGTTAACATAAATAAGTTTTTTTTAGGGTTAACATAAATAGTTTTTTAGGGTTAACGTAAATAGTTTTTTGCAGGGTTAACATAAATAGTTTTTTAGGGTTAACGTAAATAGTTTTTTGCAGGGTTAACAAATTAGTTTTTTTAGGGTTAACATAAATAGTTTTTTTAGGGTTAACATAAATTAGTTTTTTGGGGGTTAACAAAAAATTTTTTGCGGGGTTAACATAAATTAGTTTTTTTAGGGTTAACATAAATAGTTTTTTTTAGGGTTAACATAAATAGTTTTTTAGGGTTAACATAAATAGTTTTTTAGGGTTAACGTAAATAGTTTTTTTTAGGGTTAACATAAATAGTTTTTTTTAGGGTTAACATAAAGAAGGTTTTTTAGGGTTGACAATTTTTTCTTTAGGGTTAACAAATTAGTTTTTTTAGGGTTAACATAAATTAGTTTTTTGGGGGTTAACAAATATTTTTTTGCGGGGTTAACATAAATTAGTTTTTTTAGGGTTAACATAAATCTTTTTTTTAGGGTTAACAAATAATTTTTTGGGGGGTTAACATAAATATTTTTTTGCAGGGTTAACATAAATTAGTTTTTTTAGGGTTAACATAAATAGTTTTTTTTAGGGTTAACAAATAGTTTTTTAGGGTTAACGTAAATAGTTTTTTGGGGGGTTAACATAAATAGTTTTTTTTAGGGTTAACATAAATAAGTTTTTTTTTAGGGTTAACATAAATAGTTTTTAGGGTTAACGTAAATAGTTTTTTGGGGGGTTAACATAAATAGTTTTTTTTAGGGTTAACATAAATAGTTTTTTTTAGGGTTAACATAAGGTTTTTGAGGGTTGACATAATTATTTTTTAGGATTAACATAAATAAGTTTTTTTTTAGGGTTAACATAAATAGTTTTTTGGGGGGTTAACATAAATTAGTTTTTTTTTAGGGTTAACATAAATAGTTTTTTTTAGGGTTAACATAAATAGTTTTTTTTTAGGCTTAACATAAATAATTTTTTGGGGGGTTAACATAAATTAGTTTTTTTTAGGGTTAACATAAATAGTTTTTCTTTAGGGTTAACATATAGTTTTTTAGGGTTAACGTAAATTGTTTTTTTAGGGTTAACATAAATAGTTTTTTTAGGGTTAACATAATTTAGTTTTTTAGGATTCAGATGTACCTTGTAGATCCACCACCACCTCCTGACGCCCGGAGAACTCGTAGGTGAAATGACCGAAGGCGATGCCGTACTGGGTCGCGTCAGTCTCCGCTTTACCTCTTGCGTTGTTGGTGAGTTTTACAAATGTCCCAGACATGAACGGCTCTGCAGATAAACAGGTCATGATACGGTGCGACTCCAGAACCTGAAATTGCATTTTACAAGTTAAAAGTCAATAAAGAAATATATTACAATTCCAATAATACTATTAATTTATAAACAATAAGTATTTAATAATAATAATTATTATTAATATTATTTTTATTAATTTTATTTTATTATTATAATTTGCATTTTACAATTAAAATTCCTTAAACAGATATATTAGTATTCCAACAATGCTATTGCATGGTAAAATAAAAACTGGTATTTAATATTAATAATATTTATTATTATTATTAAGATTATTATTATTCAAAATATTTGATAAAAATTTAAAAATCAATCAACTTAAATATTACTACTCGAATAATACTATTGCACTACAAAATTCGAATAAAAATAATTTAATAATAATAATAGTAATAATAATAATAACTTACCTACTGATTTACCACCATAATTAATTATTACACATTCAGTCTAATGCATCAATCATGTTGCGTTGCGTTTACAGCCTCTCTAAATATGAGAGACACATTTGGCCATTGTGATAAAATATTAATAACGTGTTGATCTCACCAGCAGCACTTCAGAGGGGATGAAGAAGATTTGGGTTGTGATGTTATTATCATACAGGCGTTTATTAAACTCGGTGACATAGTATTGTGCCGTCATCTGTCTCTCCACGTCGTCCAGGTGCGCGTGAAGACCTTTATTCTTCAGGTACTCCTTCCCTACATAACTGAGCAGATAATATGATTATTAGCATTACATTTACATTACAGTCAGGCATGAGATCGACTGAGGACATTCTTTTCTCTCATTTAATATGACTATACAACAACAACAATACTACTACTACTACTACTAATAATGATAATAATGATAATCATAAAAATGAAATTATTATTGTTATTATTAAAATGTTAATTTATTGAATTAAAAGTTTTAAAAAAAATTAACAAATCAAAGACATTTCTTATAATACAAGAATATATAATATATTAACAGCAATATATTTATATATTTCTTTTGCAATAATACTATTAATAATAATTAATTAATAATTTGTTACATTTATATAGCGCTTTTCTAGGTACTCAAAGCACTTTACATGAAAGGGGCTATTGTACTGCAAAAGAAAAAAAAATATGATTATTATTATTATTATTATTAATCAAAATAATATTAATAAAATAATAATTAAAAAATACTATTGAAATAATATTATTGTACTGTAAAAAACAAATATATAATTATTAATAATAACTGCACTCGTAAATTTAACACCAGTTAGTTAACACTGTAAATCGTAAAAACACTATACTTTGTGTTTTATTACCTTAAAGTCCCCCTGTAGTCAATAATTGTATCTCTTAAAACTCATCTTTGATCACCAGATTGACATATTTACACGTTTTTTTCCTTTTAAAAAAATGTCTTCATGCCTTGAAATATCTTGAATGTAACTCGACACCCTTGCCTCATTTAGTATGCGCAGTTCTATGAATATGCAAATGAGCCCCGCCTCCACTCACTCACTCAGCTCAGAGATCCACTGGTTGACGATCACACGTTGATCTGATTGGTTACAAGGTAGTTTGTGACGTCAGAAACACCAGCGATTTCAAAGCGTGTTTTTGAGACTGTCTTTGGTTCACTGCAGTTTTAAGGAGGAAATACTCAGCAATGGTGTCAACTTATGAATTTACACATGCTTTGTCTTAAAGCAGATTAAAAACACCACATTGACACATTAACAACATTAAAACCTTGGCTCTCACTACAGGGGGACTTTAATATTTTATACGATGATAACGTGTGTGTGTGTGTGTGTGTGTGTGTGTTTGACCTGCTGAGAAGCTGCTCCTGGTGCAGGTACTGAAGCTCAATGGCTTGTCTCTGTTTGCCTTTGACTCCCATCGGTTTCCCAATGTAAACGCTGGTTTCGCAGCCCATCCAGACGCCAGAGGCCTTCGAGTACTTCAGGACGATGGCATCTGCAGAACACAAGAAGACCGGAGACATAAAGTGACATTTCTGTCTTGTTTTCCAGTATAAATATCTCAAAATTCTTCACACACAGACACACATATTTGTTTTGCTATACTTGTGAGGACATTCCATAGGCGTAATGGTTTTTATACTGTACAAACTGTATATTCTCTCCCCCTACACTAACCCTACCCCTAAACCTACCCACACACTCACTCACAAACACACACACTCACTCACATACACAATTAAGATACGTGTAGATTCATGCGTCCCCTACCGTAGGGCTTCTCCAGCTGCGTGCGGTCCAGGGGTTTCAGTGGGGTGTTCGGGAGCCGCTTGACGAGGCAGCGTTCACAAACTCCAGCCAGGAGCGCTCGATAGTCACGCCCCGTCAGAACGCCACTTCCCATGATGCAGTTCCGGAAGCATCCGTTGCACGACAGCTCGTCGTCTCCCGTAGAGTCCGACAGATGCTCAAACCCCAGCTCCTCGAACGGGTCGCTCTCGGTGGTCGTTCCTGGGCCTTCCTGAATCTCCTGCAGGAACGCTTTCTTCTTGTGCGTCAGTTCAAGGCGCTCTACATTAGCGACGGGGCTCACGGACAGTTTTTGCCAAGATGAATGCGATCCGAAGCTATCGCACAGGGAAAACGAGGAAGTGCTCCCACCAAACTTGGCACCTTTATTTATTTCGTTGCCGTCATGGGAAGGATCTTCAGGGTCCTCCACGGTTTCTACGCCGCTCTGGGATTGTCCCGATACGCGTTCCCACGAGGAACCGCTGCTGAAGGAACTCGAAGAAGTTCTCGCTTCCAGGTTCTTCCTAAGGTCTCTTCGTTGGGTTCCTGATGTATGCGGTGCGTTGTCTTCGACATCTTCAGTCGTGACGGGTTCTAGCTTTGGTTGGGATTGATTTTGGGATCCTTTGTGTCTAAAGGTGTTGGGAACGCTTGGAGAGACGACGTTTGCTTCTCGACTTCCATTGCTATGGTCATCAAGACCCTTATAAGATCCGAATCTGCTTTGCTCCACATCATCATCTGTGGTTTCTACGCCGCTCTGGGATTGTCCTGATCCGTGTTCCCACGAGGAACCGCTGCTGAAGGAACTCGAAGACGTTCTCGCTTCCAGGTTCTTCCTAAGGTCTCTTCGTTGGGTTCCTGATGTATGCGGTGCGTTGTCTTCGACATCTTCAGTTGTGACGGGTTCTAGCTTTGGTTGGGATTGAGTTTGGGATCCTTTGTTGTGTCTAAAGCTGTTGGGAACGCTTGGAGAGACGACGTTTGCTTCTCGACTTCCATTGCTATGGTCATCAAGACCCTTATAAGATCCGAATCTGCTTTGCTCCACATCATCATCTGTGGTTTCTACGCCGCTCTGGGACGATCCTGATACATGTTCCCACGAGGAACTCGAAGACGTTCTTGCTTCCAGGTTCTTCCGAAGGTCTCTCCGTTGGGTTCCTGATGTATTTGGTACGTTGTCCTCAACACCTTCAGTTATGACGGGCTCTAGCTTTGGTTGGGATTGAGTTTGGGATCCTTTGTTGTGTCCTAAGTTGTCGGGAACGCTTGGAGAGACGACGTTTGCTTCTTTACCTCCATCAAGAGCCTCAAAAGATCCGAAACTGCTTCCTTCATCACAACCCTGATCAACTATAACTAAAGATCCGCTACTAGATGGATTGTGTTTGGAGGAAAGCGGATTCGAATGATCGGCCGTTGGAAGAACTTCTGTGTCCGTCTGAAATGCTGTTATGCATTGAGAATGAGTCGAACACGGATCGCCTCGAACGCCTTTCTCGAACGCCTCACAAACCGACTTGTGGTGCTTCCCAAAAACATCCAACGCCTTGGCAAAATCGCTGAGCGCGAACAAAACAGGGCCGAACTCCATTGAACGATAGCTATCGGGAATAAAAGAGCGTGCATCGGAATTACGGAAGGGTTCAACTTTCAACAAGGACTTAATCTGCTGTATCCTCGCCATGATCTCAGAACACAAAGAGGGATCCGCTCTAGCACAATACTCGACAAATAACGCCAAGGCTTCCCGGCAGACGCTGGTCGCCGCGAGGACCGCCTCGGATTCGCCGCTAATCCATCGGTGTGTCGTGGCTAAGCAATACGCGGCTTTGAGGAATGTGTGCAACTCCAGCTTGCTGGTGACGGCGTCTCCTGCAGTCTTTGTTAACAAGCCGATCTCAAAGGCCTCCTTGGCCAAAGCCAGGTACGTCTGCTGATCCTCCATGGGGCATTTCTTGGAGAAACTGTAGGATAGTAAACACACGCCCTGGGCGACCTGCAAAAGAGCATTGGGAGGGGGAAATGAAAACACATCTAGTGTTAATGTCGGGAATAACAGCACGCTAAACTGAGGGGCTATTTCCACGACACCGTTTTCGACTAAAAACGTACAACTTTTTATGCGTTTTGGCTGTTCGTTTACACGACAACCGCGTTTTGGGCGCCTGAAAACGCAAAGTTTTGAAAACGGGATTCAAAGTGCAAGTTTTTGAAAACGGTCTCTGTGTAAACAACAAAAACGCGAATCTCTGGAGAAGAAGATGTCATGCACATGTGTAATACATGTTCAGTCTATAGTGCTTCATCGCCATCTAGTGGCCTGGCAGCAGAACACAGGGTTTTTTATTTGTTTTCGCGGTTCCATGTGAATGAGGATCGTTTTGACAATGGTGTCGTCTGGACACGGAAAACTGAAAGGAAAAACTATTTCTTTTATCATAATTTATGACTGTCTTAATCTTAGCCTTTTATCTCATAATCAAAATTTTTACTATATATCTCATAATTTATGACTCAGTATGTCATAATTTAACATTTTTATCTTAATCATGACTTAATGTCATTATTTTGACTTTGTCGTAATTATGACTGTCATAACTGACATACTGTCAACTTTTTATCATAATGACTGTCATAATGGCCTTTTGTCATAATGTTGACCTTTTGTCAATTTTGCTTTACTATCTCATAATTATGAGACTTTTTGATTTATGACATACTTTTTTATTTTTTATTTTAAAATTTTGACATCTCATAATGTTGACTTTTTAATCATAATTATGAGTCATAATTCCGACTTTTTGTCTCATAATTTACTTTTTATCTCAATTATGAGTGACATAATTAAGACTACCATAATTTTGACTATTTGTCAATTATGAATTCTAATAATTATGACTTTTTATAATAATTATGACTGTCATAATCAATTTTGTCAATATATCTCATGATTTATGACTCAGTATGTCATAATTCCTACATTTGATCAGTTTTGACTTTTTTTTATCTTGATTTTGTCAATTTTGACTTTACATCTCATAATTATAACTTACTATGACATAATTGTGACTTATCACATTATACTGATTATTTTTTGGTAAATTTTGACCTCATAATGGTGATTTTTTTATCATAATTTTGAATGTCATAATTCTGACCTTTTATCTCATAATTTAGAATTTTTGTACGTTTGGACTTTTTTTTATCTCATAATCACATATTTAAAAGAAAATTAATATATAAATGTATAAAATGTGCATCAGGATATAAAATACTTAATATTAAGACAGTAAAAGGTAAAAAACTGTGTTTGAGGAATGACGGTGTTTATGCTGAAACAGGGTGGACTCACCACATTGGTCAGGACGTACAGAGACCCATACTGACTGAACACGACGGCCATCTTAGCGGCCCGCGCCGCACACAGCAGACGATGCCGAGTCTCTCCCAGGAAACCCTGGAGGAGAGAGAACACCTGGCGCTCAGCACACGCACAACCCGACTCAGGACATCTCAGACTGTCTTACCAGGTCGATGTGTGGCTTTTCCTGAAGCGCAGTGAAGTCTCCGTCGTTCATGGAGGTCAGTGTGTTGGCCAGGAGCCCGAGGGACGTTCCAATGCCCTGAAAACAATGACAAAGAGCATGACTGGTGTTCACACACACACTTCTGAGCTAAAGGAGAGATAGAGGTTAACAGTGTTTGTAGTGTAAAGTGTGTCCAGACCTTTTTATCAGGTTGTGGAAGAGCGTAGAAGCCGATCAGAGACGCCCATATGAGTTCAGCCGCCTCGAGCCACAGACCTACAATACACACAAACTTTACATTTACAGTAACACACACCCATTCAAACAGTCCTTCATTTTCACCATCTTTTCATATGACTGTTCACTTTATACTCTACCATTCAAAGCTTTTAATGTTTCTGAAAGAGTCTCTTATGCTCACCAAGGCTGTATGTATTTAAATACAGTAAAAAATGTGAAATATTATTGCAATGTAAAACAGCTGTTTTCTATGTGAATATACAGTAGTGTAATTTATTCAAAATTATATTATTTTTCAGCATCATTACTCCAGTCTTTAGTGTCACATGATCCTTCAGAAATCACTCTAATATGATGATTTGATGCTCGAGAAACATTTATGATTATTATCAGTGTTGAAAACTTCATATTTTTGTGGAAACTGATACATTTTATTATTGAATAGAAAGTTCAAAAGAACAGTGTTTATTTGAAATAGAATATTTTGTAACATTATAAACATCTTTACTGTCACTTTTGATCGATTTAATGAATCCTTGATGAATAAAAGTATTAATGTCTGTGATGGATTTTTTACTTTTCTTTTATCTTTTAAACTAATGATTCTAAACCTTGCTTCCCCTTTTAGGCCTAACATTCTAACACTTACAACAAAATGTACTAAAGCATTCTGTTCTTTGCCTATCGTGTCCATGGAAAATTCTGAAGTGCATGACAATATCAAAAATATACTGTCTACATTGTGTCATGACATATTGTGTAATCAACTGAACTTTTTTTCTGATGATTCGCAATAATTTTGCTTATGCCATTAACAGAGAGGGGGGGGGGGGGGCTTTTATAAATTGAACCAATCATATTGAAATAAGGTGACGTGAGTAAAGTCATGAGTTAGTCACGATGATCTTATAGTTGTGTCTCTAAAACCTGATGTATTCTTCTTTTTTGGTGAGATAGTGTTCGACAGGGGGCGAGACGTCATTCGACTCTGTGCGAGACTCTTGGGCGGGGTTAGATTGCGGTCAGGTGACTCTAATTCTTGGCCATTATTTATGCGGTAAGAATAGCTACGCTAGGCGTCAATCCGCGCGTTCACAGGTAAACTCAACTGGGTATAATATTTTCAGGTGTCAAGGACACTCGGTTCAACCTAAGTCAGGTGCGTAGGGGACACGTCTTTTAATACCAAGTACAACAACAATAAATGACCTCAACATCCTTAAAGCAAGACAGATTTACCCGAGAAGCAAACCTGTGTAAGACTGTAAAATGTTTATTTTTCTCATCTTCTTGGGAACCTGCAAAATGCTTAAAACAAGAAATGTCTAAAAAACTATTTTCCAGAGGGATCCGTTTATAATTCAAACACCTTATCTATAAAACTGAAACTCTAATTTAAGTAAACGTATCTTGCTTGAAGGCTGTTTAAATATTGTAATATCTCTCCCTCTCTCTATATTGTAATTATTTAATTTTCTCATAAAATGCATATAAATATCAATATCTGCCAATAACATGTCTTAGTAAGATGATATTTAATGCTTAGTTTTATGATCAAAGCTCTGTAGTTGTAAACATATCTTCAAATCTTCCTCAAAAGCCCGATGATCATATTTGATACTCATGATTTTTATAATAAATGTTGTCTGGATAATCAAGTAAAGCTGCTTCAGTCCAGCTGAAATATTACTAACAATATCAAAGTGCTCTCGATCAGACACAGAAGCACTGGAGGAGATTGGTGGAGTTTTCATCATGTGTTAATCAGGTCGATCTTCATTCCTCACCGAGTGTCTGAAGCACTTGTCCTCGCACCTGAAGACTGACGGCCTGAACCAGCGTCCGGTCACTGGCCTTCTGATACGTCCAACAGCCTGAATAAGAGTGAAGCATTCAGAAACAGCACAGCAGAGATGGACAGATCAAGATGAAGAGGAAGGAAAGCAAACGGTACCTGTCGAAGCTTTATTACTGATCAGACTGCTGAGGATAAACTCGGCCTTCTGCAGTTTACCTGCGTCGCAACAACACCAGACAATCAGTTAAAGCTCAATCCAGCCAACAGGGAACGTTCTCTCAACGTTATGAACACGTTCTACCAGTAACATTAATAGAACGTTCGTTCAATGTTAATGTTCTCAAAACGTTAGCACAAAAGCATTATTCATTGAGTGTTTTCCTGAAACATTTAAGTTGGATCTTCATCTAACATTTTTTAAATGTTTCTACTTATTTCAGAGAACATTCAAAAGTAACATTCAAGCGTTTAAGGCCTTTAAGCAAATGCTTAAAAAGATATTACGTTTTATTATGGAAGCATGTAACCACTGACATCATAGATGGAAAAGACAAGTTACAGCCAATACTGGCAATTTACCATAGGAAATTAATGTTTTTTTAAAGCTTTTTAACAGTTATAGCGCCACCTATGGTCCGATCTCCTTACATGTTTGCATGCTTGTTTAGAATCATATGTCGCATGTTCCGTGAAGTCCCGAGTTTTCGTTTAGGAGTTATAGGCTTTTGTGGGCATTTGGCCACACCCATTTTCTGAATTACCCTGTTATAGCTACTCAAAGGGTAAAGTTCAACATTTTTGGATAATTATTGATCTGGAGTGTCCAGAGAATTGTACTGCCTTGGTTTTATTCAGATTGAGCGAAAAACCTTGGACTAGTTCACAAAAGTAGGTTTATTTAAATAATTGTGAACATTTAATGAACGATTTGATTGACAGCAGTGGTTCTTGAGGCAAAATTGTTCAGTGATCTATCACATGATATACATATTGTGTGGATGTGTGAAACATCACGTGATTACAGAGGCGTAAAAATCCCGTTAGCACCAACTAGTGGCCGATTTCTTTTAAAATTCTTACAGACCTCTAGGGCTCGAACATGCCCACCGAGTTTCCCTAGTCTAATAGGTGCTCAAACTTCATTGGCCGATGGCGGCCATGTTTTTCGAGATACGCCAATGTCCTCACAGACATACATGGCACCTTGGACCAAGACACTGCATGCCATTTTTCAAGCCAATTGGACTAACAGTTGGGGGGTTATAACCATTTTCATGTTTATTTTCATGTTATAGCACCACCAAGTGTCCAATCACTGTGTTTCTTTTACTGTGACCTCAGATTGAGCTCGTACATATGTGTACCAAGTTTGGTGAAAATATCTCATTTCGTTCTCGAGTTATAGCCATTTTAGTAAATTTTTGCCACCCTTTAGCGACCGTGAATCAAAAATAAATGCATGATTTAAACATAAACATTTAAAAATCCTGTTATTTTTTTTGCAGTGATCTAATCAGGACAAGAAAGATTCTAACTAAAGAATAATATCATTAGAGAATAATAATATTAGTTTAAATGACTGATGATTTACAAGTCTTCTGAACCCAGTCTTTTTGCCGAAAAGTTGTCGAATTTCATTCATGTCCATTATATTCAAATTTGTCCAGGAGTTGTTTCCTGTTTCATCTCTATTTTCACCTGCTGTCCAGCAAAATATCTTTCTGCACTGGTTTGGTTTCATTCGGGCGAAAAACCTAGGACTAGATTGCAAAAAGTAGGTTTTGGACAAAATTCAAAATGGCTGACTTTTTTTCCAGGCGGAAATTAAATCGAACGTTCAGAGAACATTTTCATAGATTAATGAGAACGTTAACAGAACAACATATTTTAGTTCTCTGAGAATACATACACACTCCATGAATGGAGATGAGCTCACCAGTGTTCAGATAGACCCGAGCCTGTCTAATGATGACCTGGGGGGCGATGGGAACATCCGGGTAACGTTTGTGCAACGCTTTAGCAATCTTCAGCAGGACATGCGATCC
Source organism: Squalius cephalus (assembly GCF_949319135.1). Classification (NCBI taxonomy): domain Eukaryota; kingdom Metazoa; phylum Chordata; class Actinopteri; order Cypriniformes; family Leuciscidae; genus Squalius; species Squalius cephalus. Next base: position 1,692,125 of record NC_137124.1, read on the forward strand.
GTCCATCCAATACAGAAGCCGGTCGAGCAGGAACACGACAGCGACGGCCAACTGCGGCTCGCCAGATGTGATGCTGTCTCTGAGGAACACCTGGAATCACAGCAGGACTCGGCATTATTCCATAAGCCGCGTTTCCACCGCAGGAACTTTCCCCAGGGGCTAGGGACTTTGGGCTGGGACTCGGTGAGTTTCCACCGCAGGAACTTTCCCCAGGAGCTAGGGACTTTGGGCTGGGACTCGGTGAGTTTCCACCGCAGGAACTTTCCCCAGGAGCTAGGGACTTTGGGTTGGGACTCGGTGAGTTTCCACCGCAGGAACCGGGGTCTAAATGAAGTTTCAAAATTAAATATTTCCCCGCTCCAAAAGTCTCTGCTCGCGAGGTGGTACTTTTTAAAAGTTCAGGAACTTTCAGGGTTGGGACTTGGGCGCTGAACATGCTGATTGGTCGAGTTCATGCCGCATTTTGATTGGTTGACTCCACGCAGCATTATATTCACCCAGCATCTGTTGTGGTGCGTGCAGTAACATTCGTCCGCCATTCGAATCAACAATGGAGTTTAAAAAATACGACCTATGGACCAACTACTAAAAAGCCTATCCTGTATACATTTTATAACACCTTTATTAAGAGCGTTTTGAGTTTATAATTCCTCTGTTGGTTTTCGGCTCTTTCTCTAAAGAATAAGAATCGTCTCCAAAGTATATTTAAGTCGTGCTCAAAAATGACTTGTGTTCCTTTGCGGAGCTTAAAGGGATGGTTCGGAGTAAACTCAACCCAGGGTCCTTTGCACCATGACCTCGAGCCAAACAAAAAAAAAAGTTATTAATTTAGTTTGTTTATATATATACACTCACCTAAAGGATTATTAGGAACACCATACTAATACTGTGTTTGACCCCCTTTCGCCTTCAGAACTGCCTTAATTCTACGTGGCATTGATTCAACAAGGTGCTGAAAGCATTCTTTAGAAAAGTTGGCCCATATTGATAGGATAGCATCTTGCAGTTGATGGAGATTTGTGGGATGCACATCCAGGGCACAAAGCTCCCGTTCCACCACATCCCAAAGATGCTCTATTGGGTTGAGATCTGGTGACTGTGGGGGCCATTTTAGTACAGTGAACTCATTGTCATGTTCAAGAAACCAATTTGAAATGATTCGATCTTTGTGACATGGTGCATTATCCTGCTGGAAGTAGCCACCAGAGGATGGGTACATGGTGGTCATAAAGGGATGGACATGGTCAGAAACAATGCTCAGGTAGGCCGTGGCATTTAAACGATGCCCAATTGGCACTAAGGGGCCTAAAGTGTGCCAAGAAAACATCCCCCACACCATTACACCACCACCACCAGCCTGCACAGTGGTAACAAGGCATGATGGATCCATGTTCTCATTCTGTTTACGCCAAATTCTGACTCTACCATCTGAATGTCTCAACAGAAATCGAGACTCATCAGACCAGGCAACATTTTTCCAGTCTTCAACTGTCCAATTTTGGTGAGCTCGTGCAAATTGTAGCCTCTTTTTCCTATTTGTAGTGGAGATGAGTGGTACCCGGTGGGGTCTTCTGCTGTTGTAGCCCATCCGCCTCAAGGTTGTGCGTGTTGTGGCTTCACAAATGCTTTGCTGCATACCTCGGTTGTAACGAGTGGTTATTTTAGTCAAAGTTGCTCTTCTATCAGCTTGAATCAGTCGGCCCATTCTCCTCTGACCTCTAGCATCAACAAGGCATTTTCGCCCACAGGACTGCCGCATACTGGATGTTTTTCCCTTTTCACACCATTCTTTGTAAACCCTAGAAATGGTTGTGCGTGAAAATCCCAGTAACTGAGCAGATTGTGAAATACTCAGACCGGCCCGTCTGGCACCAACAACCATGCCACGCTCAAAATTGCTTAAATCACCTTTCTTTCCCATTCTGACATTCAGTTTGGAGTTCAGGAGATTGTCTTGACCAGGACCACACCCCTAAATGCATTGAAGCAACTGCCATGTGATTGGTTGATTAGATAATTGCATTAATGAGAACTTGAACAGGTGTTCCTAATAATCCTTTAGGTGAGTGTATATATATATAATACAAACTAACATAATATAATCAGTAAAAAACTAAAAACTAATACAAATATAATCAGTTCAGTTCCTGTATAATAGTGTCAATGCCGGAGATCAATAATATTGTTGAATATTAAATTAAATGTGAAATTTAATGTCCCCCAACTAAGCAAGCCAAGCCAATGGCAACAAAGGTGGAAAAAGGCGACATATGTGAAATATGAATATGTTTTTTTTAGTTTGTGATGTGATGCCACTGCCCTAATATAATTGCCCCTTGTGGGGTTAATAAAGTGGCTAACTTAACTTATGAGTGACAGCAACACAGATGTCGGCCCACTTTCGGGCCATGTTGAGTCCACATGTGCCAGATGTGGGCCGGATCTGGGCCGACACTGTGTTGCTGTCTGGTATATATATATATATCCGTTATTACCAGTAACTGCGGCAGATGCTCCCCGACGAGGTCCGATGTGTTCATCTTGTCCTCAGACGTCACGGACTGCTTGTACTGCCATTTCTCCTCCACGAACGGCCACTTTCTGTCCGCCGCCTCCTGTAGGAGCGTGTGCAGGTCATCGGGAAACGACCCTGAGGGTCAAAGGTCAAGCCTTATTCAATGGGAATATCTCTTGGCTCGGTGTTTTGTTTTGTTAAAGGATGTCAGGAGTGAGTTGGTATTTCACAATGAAGACTAGCCTTTTTAAATTGATTAATTACTCTGCTTTATTCCCTCGACAACAACACAGTTTCGGATCAGTGGTTCGGAGCGAGTATCAAACTCAGTCACGTGACTTCAGTAAACAGTAGACTTCAGTTCACCGCTGATCATGAGGAGTCGCTGAGGACCAGTGACACAGTGTCAGTGGCTTTACCTGATCTCTGATCAGTATTACACATCTGTAGACATTAGTATAATTCAAATGAATAATGGTAGTTAATAGTAAGGGTCTGTTTAGCTGAGCCACTCATAGAACGAACAAAACAAACCCTGACAATTGATAAAAGAACATATAGACACTTGATTATCTTATTAGCTGATTAGATAATTGCATTTGAAAGATTTTACTTTCAATAAAAAAAAAAAAAATTGCAATAGCTGTGTAAAAGCTGCCCACCACTACTATGGAACACTATGAATATAAAACAGATAAACTTGTATGCACAGGCCTGCCTGAGTCATTGCGTCATTACCGCGGAGCGGCACGGTGTCTCCCTGTGGTCCGGTGACTGCGCGCCTCAGACACTCCTGGAGCAACAGCGACACCTCCTGGCCACTCATGCTGTTACACCAGGACAACACGTCAGTATAATACAGTCGTGCAGCGACAATATCTCACAATACTGATGTCTTCTAGACCATTTCTGCCACTTAAGAAAACAATAATCATGCTTTGGTAAATCTTAATGACGACATAAAATGTCGCAAAATAAAAAGTCAAAATTATAACACAAGCCATAACTATACGTTTAAAAAAGTCGGAATTATGAGAGAAACAAAATAATAGTGTTATAATTATGACTTGTCATAAAAGTTATTGTTATTGTCATTTTGTCTGTCATATTTTACTTTTTGTGTCATAATTTCGACTTTTTAATATTATAATTAATACTTTTTAATTCACAAATTCTACTGTCATAATTTATATGATTTACAAAAGTATGTTTTTTTTTTCTAATGTGGCGAAAATGGGCTTTCATTATGTATTTTACAGTCGAATGTTATCAAATATAAATCACTGTTTCATGTTGCAAACATATTACTTTTAAACCCGTTTAAACTCCACGACATTACATTACAAATAACGTGGAAACGGATCATTTTTCAACAAAAACGAACGAGTAATAAACGACTTAAAGCAACATATGAATGCAAATGTGTTTACCTTCAACAAACCCGACCGGTTCAGTCAAACACACGTCAACTAAACGGGAACTTCCATAAACCCGCCCTCGTCCAGAAGTCCTCGCCGATAGAGTTACATTACCGTATTTAAGTGTACCATGTAATAATCGTTGTTTGTAGACCTTGTTTATTTGTTTATGTTAAGAAGTTAACAATGTAACATATCAATATCGGACCCGTCTCATGTTCCTGTAGTGTCCGTGTGACGTGACGTTAAGCAGCGTCTCAGCCAATCACAGCACGCACTGGCGACACGAGACTGGACGCAAACATGGACGCAAACATGCGGATCTAAAGCATCATGTAAGATATTAATATTTCTAACGTTACAGATCAATAAACATTTAAGATACAAAAACTCAGAAAACGCACATCTCAAGCGATACACAGTATCGATGAGCAGAATAATATGTGTAATATTCATCCCGATCAACAGGTGGCTCCGTGGCGCAATGGATAGCGCATTGGACTTCTAGGCGAATCTAGTGAAGTGATTCAAAGGTTGTGGGTTCGAGTCCCACCGGAGTCGCACTTTTTTAAAAATGATTTATTTATTACAAAATAATAATACTATAATGACGCATCTACATTAGTATACTTAAGATATTTAATATAATAAAGCTTGATTAATATTTGTTAGACACTAGCTCAAATGACTCATCGTGATTCTCCGTGCAAATAATTCCTTTGCTGAATCTGCATTTGAATAAACACATCAGATGAGCATCATTAGCTGAACACATTCATGTGCCTCAGCCAGGGCAAAACAAATCTAACTAAAGAATCATATCATTAGAGAACTAGAAAAAAAGTTTGTTGAGACAAACTTTAAGTTGGCTTGAGAAAGCCGGACCAGAGAATTTGAAGAAGTTTAAAGTAGTCTGAAGTTTAAAGTAGTTTAAAGTTTGACAGATAGATTAGTTCGAAAGAAAGAATAGTTAGAAAAAAAGAAACACATTAGTTAGAGAGGAAATGAAAGATTAGTTTGAAATATAGATAGATTAGTTAGAAATAAAGAAAGATAGATTAGTTAGTTAGAAAGATAGATAGATTAGTTAGAAAGAAAAAGATAGATAAGTTAGTTAGAGAGATAGATAGATTAGTTAGGAAGAAAGAAAGAAAGATTGTTAAGTTAGTTAGAAAGATAGATTAGTAAAAAATAAAGAAAGAATGATAAGTTAGTTAGAAAGATAGATAGATTAGTAAGAAAGAAAGAAAGATAGATAAGTTAGTTTAGTTAGAAAGATAGATAGATTAGTAAGAAAGAAAGAAAGATAAGTTAGTTAGAAAGATAGATAGATTAGTTAGAAAGAAAGATAGATAAGTTAGTTAGTTAGAAAGATAGATAAGTAAGAAAGAAAGATAGATAAGTTAGTTAGAAAGATAGATTAGTTAAAAAGAAAGAAAGAAAGATAGATAAGTTAGTTAGGAAAGATAGATTAGTTAAAAAGAAAGAAATAAAGATAGATAAGTTAGTTAGAAAGATAGATTAGTTAAAAAGAAAGAAAGATAGATAGATTAGTTAAAAAGAAAGAAAGAAAGATAGATAGATTAGTTAAAAAGAAAGAAAGCTAGATAAGTTAGTTAGAAAGATAGATTAGTTAAAAAGAAAGAAAGATAGATAAAGTTAGTTAGAAAGATAGATTAGTTAAAAAGAAATAAATAAAGATAGATAAGTTAGTTAGAAAGATAGATTAGTTAAAAAGAAAGAAAGAAAGATAGATAGATAGATTAGTTAAAAAGAAAGAAAGATAGATAGATTAGTTAAAAAGAAAGAAAGCTAGATAAGTTAGTTAGAAAGATAGATTAGTTAAAAAGAAAGAAAGATAGATAAAGTTAGTTAGAAAGATAGATTAGTTAAAAAGAAAGAAATAAAGATAGATAAGTTAGTTAGAAAGATAGATAGATTAGTAAAAAATAAAGAAAGATAGATAAGTTAGTTAGAAAGATAGATAGATTAGTAAGAAAGAAAGAAAGATAGATAAGTTAGTTAGAAAGATAGATAGATTAGTTAAAAAGAAAGAAAGAAAGATAGATAGATTAGTTAAAAAGAAAGAAAGCTAGATAAGTTAGTTAGAAAGATAGATTAGTTAAAAAGAAAGAAAGATAGATAAAGTTAGTTAGAAAGATAGATTAGTTAAAAAGAAATAAATAAAGATAAGTTAGTTAGAAAGATAGATAGATTAGTAAAAAATAAATAAAGATAGATAAGTTAGAAAGATAGATAGATTAGTAAGAAATAAAGAAAGATAGATAAGTTAGTTAGAAAGATAGATAGATTAGTTTAAAAGAAAGAAAGAAAGATAGATAGATTAGTTAAAAAGAAAGAAAGCTAGATAAGTTAGTTAGAAAGATAGATTAGTTAAAAAGAAAGAAAGATAGATAAAGTTAGTTAGAAAGATAGATTAGTAAAAAATAAAGAAATAAAGATAGATAAGTTAGTTAGAAAGATAGATAGATTAGTAAGAAATAAAGAAAGATAGATAAGTTAGTTAGAAAGATAGATAGATTAGTAAGAAAGAAAGAAAGATAGATAAGTTAGTTAGTTAGAAAGATAGATAGATAGATTAGTAAGAAAGAAAGATAGATAAGTTAGTTAGAAAGATAGATTAGTTCAAAAGAAAGAAAGATAGATAAGTTAGAAAGATAGATTAGTTAAAAAGAAAGATAGATAAGTTAAAAAGAAAGAAAGAAAGATAAGTTAGTTAGAAAGATAAATAGATTAGTAAGAAAGAAAGATAGATAAGTTAGTTAGTTAGAAAGATAGATAGATTAGTCAGAAAGAAAGATAGATAAGTTAGTTAGTTAGTTAGTTAATTAGAAAGATAGATAGATTAATAAGAAAGAAAGAAAGATAAGTTAGTTAGAAAGATAGATTAGTTAGAAAGAAAGATAGATAAGTTAGTTAGAAAGATAGATAGATTAGTAAGAAAGATAGATAGATAAGTTAGTTAGAAAGATAGATAGATTAGTAAGAAAGAAAGAAAGATAGATAAGTTAATTAGAAAGATAGATAGATTAGTAAGAAAGAAAGATAGATAAGTTAATTAGAAAGATAGATAGATTAGTAAGAAAGAAAGAAAGATAGATAAGTTAGTTCGTTAGAAAGATAGATAGATTAGTAAGAAAGAAAGAAAGATATGTTAGTTAGAAAGATAGATAGATTAGTTAGAAAGAAAGATAGATAAGTTAGTTAGAAAGATAGATAGATTAATAAGAAAGAAAGAAAGATAAGTTAGTTAGAAAGATAGATAGATTAGTTAGAAAGATAGATGAGTTAGTTAGAAAGATAGATAGATTAGTAAGAAAGATAGATAGATAAGTTAGTTAGAACGATAGATAGATTAGTAAGAAAGAAAGAAAGATAGATAAGTTAATTAGAAAGATAGATAGATTAGTAAGAAAGAAAGAAAGATAGATAAGTTAGTTAGTTAGAAAGATAGATAGATTAGTAAGAAAGAAAGTTATGTTAGTTAGAAAGATTGATAGATTAGTTAGAAAGAAAGAAAGATAGATAGATAGATAAGTTAGTTAGAAAGATAGATAGATAGATTAGTAAGAAAGAAAGATAGATAAGATAGATTAGTAAGAAAGAAAGATAGATAAATTAGTTAGAAAGATGGATTAGTTAAAAAGAAAGAAAGAAAGATAGATAAGTTAGAAAGATAGATAGATTAGTTAAAAAGAAAGAAAGAAAGAAAGAAAGATAGATAAGTTAGTTAGTTAGAAAGATAGATAGATTAGTAAGTAAGAAAGAAAGAAAGATAAGTTAGTTAGAAAGATAGATAGATTAGTTAGAAAGAAAGAAAGATAGATAAGTTAGTTAGAAAGATAGATAGATTAGTAAGAAATAAAGAAAGATAGATAAGTTAGTTTGAAAGATAGATCGATTAGTAAGAAAGAAAGAAAGATAGATAAGTTAGTTAGAAAGATAGATAGATAGATTAGTAAGAAATAAAGAAAGATAGATAAGTTGGTTAGAAAGATAGATAGATAGATTAGTAAGAAATAAAGAAAGATAGATAAGTTAGTTAGAAAGATAGATAGATTAGTTAGAAAGAAAGATAGATAGATAAGTTAGTTAGAAAGATAGATTAGTTAAAAAGAAAGAAAAGATAGATAAGTTAGTTAGAAAGATGGATAGATTAGTAAGAAATAAAGATAGATAAGTTAGAAAGATAGATAGATTAGTTAAAAAAGAAAGATAGATAAGTTAGTTAGAAAGATAGATAGATTAGTAAGAAAGAAAGAAAGAAAGATAGATAAGTTAGAAAGATAGATAAGTTAGTTAGAACGATAGATAGATTAGTAAGAAATAAAGAAAGATAGATAAGTTAGTTAGAAAGATAGATAGATTAGTAAGAAATAAAGAAAGATAGATAAGTTAGAAAGATAGATAGATTAGTTAAAAAAGAAAGATAGATAAGTTAGTTAGAAAGATAGATAGATTAGTAAGAAAGAAAGAAAGATAGATAAGTTAGTTAGTTAGAAAGATAGATAGATTAGTAAGAAAGAAAGAAAGATAAGTTAGTTAAAAAGATAGATAGATTAGTAAGAAAGATAGAAAAGTTAGTTAGAAAGATAGATAGATAGATAGATTAGTAAGAAAGAAAGATAGATAAATTAGTTAGAAAGATGGATTAGTTAAAAAGAAAGAAAGAAAGATAGATAAGTTAGAAAGATAGATAGATTAGTTAAAAACAAAGAAAGAAAGATAGATAGATTAGTCAAAAAGAAAGAAAGAAAGAAAGATAGATAAGTTAGTTAGAAAGATAGATAGATTAGTAAGAAAGAAAGATAGATACGTTAGTTAGTTAGAAAGATAGATAGATTAGTAAGAAAGAAAGAAAGAAAGAAATATAAGTTAGTTAGAAAGATAGATAGATTAGTTAGAAAGAAAGAAAGATAGATAAGTTAGTTAGAAAGATAGATTAGTAAGAAAGATAGATAAGTTAGTTAGAAAGATAGATAGATTAGTAAGAAAGATAGATAAGTTAGTTAGAAAGATAGATAGATAAAGAAAGATAGATAAGTTAGTTTGAAAGATAGATAGATTAGTAAGAAAGAAAGAAAGAAAGATAGATAAGTTAGTTAGAAAGATAGATAGATTAGTAAGAAATAAAGAAAGATAGATAAGTTAGTTAGAAAGATAGATAGATTAGTAAGAAAGAAAGAAAGATAGATAAGTTAGTTAGAAAGATAGATAGATTAGTTAGAAAGATAGATAGATAGATAGATAGATAGATAGATAAGTTAGTTAGAAAGATAGATTAGTTAAAAAGAAAGATAGATAAGTTAGTTAGAAAGATGGATAGATTAGTAAGAAATAAAGATAGATAAGTTAGAAAGATAGATAAATTAGTTAAAAAAGAAAGATAGATAAATTAGTTAGAAAGATAGATAGATTAGTAAGAAAGATAGAAAGATAGATAAGTTAGAAAGATAGATAAGTTAGTTAGAAAGATAGATAGATTAGTAAGAAATAAAGAAAGATAGATAAGTTAGTTAGAAAGATAGATAGATTAGTAAGAAATAAAGAAAGATAGATAAGTTAGAAAGATAGATAGATTAGTTAAAAAAGAAAGATAGATAAGTTAGTTAGAAAGATAGATAGATTAGTAAGAAAGAAAGAAAGATAGATAAGTTAGTTAGTTAGAAAGATAGATAGATTAGTAAGAAAGAAAGAAAGATAAGTTAGTTAAAAAGATAGATAGATTAGTAAGAAAGATAGAAAAGTTAGTTAGAAAGATAGATAGATAGATTAGTAAGAAAGAAAGATAGATAAGTTAGTTAGAAAGATAGATTAGTTAAAAAGAAAGAAAGATAAGTTAGAAAGATAGAAAGATTAGTTAAAAAGAAAGAAATAAAGATAGATAAGTTAGTTAGAAAGATAGATAGATTAGTTAAAAAGAAAAAGAAAGATAGATAAGTTAGTTAGAAAGATAGATAGATTAGTTAGAAATAAAGATAGATAAGTTAGAAAGATAGATAGATTAGTAAAAATGAAAGAAAGATAAGTTAGTTAGAAAGATAGATAGATTAGTTAGAAAGAAAGATAGATAAGTTAGATAGAAAGATAGATAAGTTAAAAAGAAAGAAAGAAAGATAGATAAGTTAGTTAGAAAGATAGATAGATTAGTAAGAAAGAAAGATAGATAAGTTAGTTAGAAAGATAGATAGATTAGTAAGAAAGAAAGATAGATAAGTTAGTTAGAAAGATAGATAGATTAGTTAGAACGAAAGAAAGATGAGATAGATAGATAGATAGATAGATAGATAGATAGATAGATAGATAGATAGATAGATAGATAGATAGATAGATAGTTTATAAGTACATTGAATGGTAGTTTAATTGAGTCTAGGCCTTCAGAGAATTTAGATTTGAGTTTTTGGTTTGTGCACTAATGGGCCACCGTAGTCTTGGCTCAATTTGAGCAGTCTGCAATGAAAGTCAATGGGGGTTTTATGATTTTTAATATTAATTTTTAAGAAATCTGAAAGTCAGATTTTTTTCTTAAAAATTATTAAGTTGGCTTTCTCAAGCCAACTTAATAATAATATTAGTTTATATGGACTCATGCATTACAAGTCTCCTGAACCCAAAGGACAGACAGAAAGTAATTTGTCTTTTTGCCAAAAAGTTGTCGAATTTCATTCATGTCCATTATATTCAAATTTGTCCAGGAGTTGTTTCCTGTTTCATCTGTATTTTCACCTGCTGTCCAGCAGAGGTCAGCGTGTTCCTGACAGACTCTTAAAATTAAATAAATAAATAAATACAATATGCTTAAAATAAAATAAGTAAAAAAATAAAATGAATAAAATAATCTTAAAATAAAATAAATAAGCTAAAAATAAAATAAGCTTAAAATAAGCTTAATTTTAAAAAAAATCTAAAAATAAAATTAAGCTTAAAATAAAATAATCTAAAAATGAAATAAATAAAATAATTAAAATAAGCTTAAAATGAAATAAAATAAGGTTAAACAATATAGGTTATATATTTTAGTAATAAATAAATAGAGAGGTCAATAAATCAATCATTTATGAATTATGTTGATGATTGTTCATAAATTATTTATTCATGCATAAGTCCCCTGCAGGTCTGTGTATCCCTGCTTAAGAACCACATTTCAAAGTCAAAAGTTATTACTACAACTCTATATTTATAAATTGTGGCCAATAAACAAATAGTAAAGTACAGTACAATATTTTACATATTAAAAAAAAGCCCAGATACACCAAGGTTACTGTACTGATGGAAGAGAAAGATTGAGGTTGAGATTCAGTTTGAAGCACATAGAGGAAGCTCTCTCTCTCTCTCTCTCTCTCTCTCTCTCTCAGCTGTATATTCTTGCTTTGCTTTCAGTATTTATTACAGAATCAGAAGCTCTGATATTATAACTCTTGAAAGATGTTTCCGTTCGGCTGCTGTCTCCATTGCAGGTTTGACATCTCTGGCATTCCCTGAGAGATCAGTTTCTGCTGGATCTGAGGAAACAAACACAGACTCATGTGTGCTGGACAAATACTGCAGTTAGTTAGAAAACAGCAACACTATACTCTCAAATCAATCAGCTCTCAGTTAGAAATCCTGTGTCGAGTTGGGAAGTCTGATTCATTTTAGAGAGTCGTCCAGATGGTTAATGTACAGTTCACAAAAGATTCACCATTAAAATAAAAGAATCACAGATTAATTTGTTAATAGTGTCTCTCACCTCCTGGAGGATGCTCGCCCTCACATCAGGATCGTTCACATTCTGATCCGATTCCAGCTCCAGTCTCAGAACCTGTTTAAACACTGGGACTGTGGGCGAAATACACGTTAGCAAAACAGGTTACGACTGTAACTGTGGTTCCCTGAGAAGGGGAACGAGACACTGACGCTATGGGGACGCCACCAGTGTCTGAAGCATGTGTGAAAAAAGAAAAAAGAAATGGCATGACCTTTTTCAAAAGGTATAGCGTTGTGTATATGTCAGTATCAAAACTTATTGCCATGTATTTTTGTTAATTTTAATTTTGGTTTGTTACAGATAGGTAAATGTCCACTCCAGCATCAGGGACAGATGTCTCTGTTTGGTGGAGCACAGGTCTGCACATGTGGATTTCACACTAAAAAGGTAAAGTTAACTGGGATGCTTAGCTAATAGAAATAGACTAAATATGCAACTCTTATATATGTTGTTAAGATTTACTTTTATTCATGGGTTTGTGTTTCTTTGTTACTTTTATCAAATACCTCATGAACAGACATCCACATCTGCTGCTGCAGCTGGCCCAGCTCCTTCATCACCTGCTGGCTCGGCTTCTACCAGTGGTGCTATACCCTCTGCTGGCCAAGTACGCCGTAAACTGACCCCTGAAATGGTACTTCAAACAAACAAATCAAAATCAAAGCCTGAAAACTGTAGCTTACACAATGATAAAGCTCCAAAACACATTTTAAGTACATGTATATTGCTTTGACCTGTACACCTCTGTGATCATTCAATTTGTGATATTTCATCCTCCCCCAGTTTGTCAAACCACGGTTTGGTGGCTCATCGAGCTCAGCACTGAAGCCTAACCTCAGTCTCGCCAGGAAACCGTCTCAGGTAGGTTTCCAAATATTGGTTGATGAATTTGGTAGCATTTTTCTAATGTTTACAGTCCTTAAAGATAAACTTGGATGGCTTCACTTCACTTTATTATCCCTTGAAATGTTATCTTATCCATTGTAATATATGAATGTTAATGTCATATGATAAATGACTCTGTGTTGAAAAATTAAAAATGAATTTCTTTGGGAAAATAATTTGTGGGGTTATGCTTCTCCTACAATGTCTAATTTTGTATGGTACGGTACTGTATATTTAATTTCTCCTTTCTCCCAGCCCCCTTCCAGCACTGTCACCATGGCCTCTCCAAGAAGTCCCACTATCCCCGCACCTCCATCAAACCTTTCTACACCCTCTACCAGTCCCGCTGTCTCCCATCCTGTGTCCATTCCTAAAGCCTTTATAAGGACCATCTCCCCTTTCTCTCTCCCACCTTCTTGTACATCCTCTGTGAGGACCACCAATCCCCCTGCCACTGAAATACCCTCAAACTCAGCTGACATTGGAAGTTTAAAAATAAATAATTTTTACTTTCATAACAGTTCATGTGTCAAGTACTGACACAGTATTCTCTCTGTATCTGTGTGTCTGTTCCTTTTTATATTAGGGAACTGCTTCATCTGCCCCAGTAGAGCCTCTGCCTGTGGTTTCATCATCTGGATCATGTCAACTCTGGTTACCTGAAAAAATGAAAACCGGTCTCCCTGTGCAAGATCGGCAATGGATTGCCTCAACATTGTGGAGAAACCAGCGTCTACGTGGTGACCTCAAACTGTGGTATGAACCACCTACCCCATCCCTGATCTACCACCAGGTCCCCACTCCAGAACGCTTCTTCTGCCACCGGCTTCTGGTGTGGATGCCTTACCACTTGTGGAAGATCAGAGTGTTCTGCCCCAAATGCAGGGGGCACCTTACAGGAGGGGGTATTCACAAGAGGGTACGCAAGGTTGTAGATATCGACAGGAACTACCTGATGATAACAGAGACGCTCAAGTGCAGCAACACAGAATGCAAGACATCCTACCTGTCTTCAGGCAACGCCATCCTGGATCAGCTGGACCTTCCTCACCGGTCAGAGTTCCGCATCATCCTGACACGCAAGTGAGTTGCTGTCCACAAACATTTGATATGTTTCTGAAATTCTGTTTAAAACTATTCACACAAGTTTTCATTTTATTGTATAATCATTGACCAATAACTGCATGTGTGTAGACATAATTAACGTAATGGGTACATGTTTGTTTATTTATTTTGTCACAGTCCCCTGATTTCTATTTGGTTGTCCTTTTTATCTGTGGTCTCTGCATATGTAGGTACGGATGTGACATTCGTGTCATACGTCTCATGAGAGAAAGAACATTGGGGAATAGCTGTACCCGTCTGGCCAAGCAGCTGAAGGAGAACCACAGTGAGGAGTGGCTGCAGCGCCTGTCAAGGTACTTTGGCGAGTGTGCAGACTTTATGGATCGTCCTAGCCTCTTTCCCGTGGTCTGTCAGGAGCCCCCAGAGCCTGTAGCAGTACCAACCAACAAGTGGCTTATGACAGTTTATGCCAAGGATATCATGAGCAGGATGGACCACATAAAGGCCAGAATCACTTCTGTCTTTGGGTCTGTTTTAAAAATGGACTCAACCAAGAAGGTAATTAATTACATCATTCATAAAAATAACAAAAGATTATTGCAGTTACCACAACAGCTTTATTTAAGATGTGAACTAACCACTTTTTTGTTTTGTATGTGTAATCACAGATCACCAGGAAGCTGTCAGGGGCAGCAAAGGGGACAGCACTGTGGGTGACTTCAGTTGGAAATGAGCTGGGTCAGATCCTTATCAGTGTGCTGACAGCACAGGAAGGACCTGGCCTGGATGTCATGGTGGTAGACCTCATCAGAAGGTACAGCCAGGCAGCTATGCCTCCTCCAAAGCTGCTTTATGTGGACACCGGCTGTTGCTTGGAGACTGGTGGACAGACCAAACTCCAGAAAAGATTTGGTGGATGGCCAGACCTCAGCATCCGTCTGGATATCTACCATTTCATGCGGCGATTGGGAGCTGGTTGTACCACTGACGCCCATCCTCTGTACCCCATTTTTATGGCACGCCTCTCTGTGTGTATTTTTGAGTGGGATCCAGAAGATGTTACCCTTCTACGCCGGTCCAAGAGACTGCACCTGCAGCAGGAGGGTGTGCCTGGTATAACTGATGCTATGGTGGATAAAAACATTTCCAAGGAGGAGCTTGCGCTCCACTGCAGAAGGAAGACCAGAGGACAGGAGACCACCATCAGACTTATTGACCAACTGCTGCAAGAGCTGATGGGGGAAAAGGGAAAAGACCTGCTAGGTGTTCCACTCCTGGACAGGGTCAGAATGGAGCACATCTGGCATTTGCAAAAGAGGCACGTTAAGTGCATCCAAGATGTGCCAGGTGTGGCTCTCTATACGGAGACTGGAACTATGACCACCAAGGAGGGCCTAGTTCTGAAGAACTACAGGTGTGCCAGAGGCTCAACATCGCTGGAGTCCTTTCACTTACACCTAAACAGGTTTATTCCAGGTAATATACATTATAAATCATAATATACTGTAAAATTATGATTAACAATTTAATTTTATTGTAATTAATTACAGAGGGACTGCACAAATTATGGTAAAACACACTACAACTTTAATTTCAGGTACAAAGGCCAACAGCCTGAACTTCCAGCTGTTTCTGCTAGAAGGTCTGAACAGGTGGAACCAGGACCGGGCTGCACAGTCTCTGGCCACAAAGCCATCTAACCTCCTCAGCTACTCCGGAGACCTTGTCCAGAGTGTCAATGCCAATAGTTTGAAGGTGCTTCATCGGAAGTATGTTCCGTCTTTCTACCCCCCACCCAAGTACACCGGTATGTTTAGCAGCAAGCATTTACATTGTGTGTGTTTATGCATGTGAGCTAATTCATACTAATAAGTTGTGGTATCTCTTGTCTGTTTTCTCTTTTCCCAGGAGAGCTTATTGGTATTGACAATTTGTATAGGCAGACAGGGCAGGCCCTTCAGGACATGAACCCAGACTCTGAGGAGACTGATGAGCTGTTGGAAGATCTCAAATTTGGGCAGGAGCAGGAAGATGAAGGCTTTGAGGACCAGGATTTAGACCCGACTGTTGGGAACCTTATGACCTCAACATCTGTTCCAGGCCAGCCTGCTACTTCATCCACACATCCTGCGGCCTTCTCTGCCTCCACACTGCCTACCTCTGCCTCCACACAGCCAGCGGCCTTCTATGCCTCAACACAGCCAGCGGCCTTCTCTGCCTCCACACAGCCAGCAGCCTTCTCTGCCTCCACACAGTCTGCGGCCTTCTCTGCCTCCACACAGCCAGCGGCCTTCTCTGCCTCCACACAGCCAGCGGCCTTCTCTGCCTCCACACAGCCAGCGGCCTTCTCTGCCTCCACACAGCCAGCGGCCTTCTCTGCCTCCACACAGCCAGCGGCCTTCTTTGCCTCCACACAGCCAGCGGCCTTCTCTGCCTCCACACAGCCAGCGGCCTTCTTTGCCTCCACACAGTCTGCGGCCTTCTTTGCCTCCACACAGCCAGCGGCCTTCTCTGCTTCCACACAGTCTGCGGCCTTCTCTGCCTCCACACTGCCTACCTCTGCCTCCACACAGCCAGCGGCCTTCTCTGCCTCCACACAGTCTGCGGCCTTCTCTTCCTCCACACAGCCAGCGGCCTTCTCTGCCTCCACACAGCCAGCGGCCTTCTATGCCTCCACACTTCCAGCGGCCTTCTCTGCCTCCACACAGCCCACCTCTGCCTCCATACAGCATGTGGATGAGCACAACATGCCAGGAATGGATCGTGTGGACACACTAGCAGAGTATCTGGTGAGTCTGCGGAACCATACTGGTTTGACCTTGAGCAACGAACAGGTCAGCACTATCATAGGCCTCTGGCAGAACCTGCTGCCATTTGACCAGCAACGGGTGGTGTTTGCTGCCAGGCACCAGGACAGGCTCATAGCAGGAAAGTTCAGGTCTCCCAAGTTAAAGGCAGAATTTACTGCTGGTGTGGAGAGCCTGAAGCGGTGTGTGCTGGGGTCCACTGCCTCCCCTGCCCAATGGCCAGACTGCTTCCGCTTGGTGGAAACCATTTTTGTTAGACTCTGCCATTTACACAAGAATCCCCAAAAGCAAGGACAGGGTGGGACCCTGACAAGATGGACTCTTATCCTGCAAGATTACCGCAACATCCGGCAGCTAATTCTTGGTAATGGAGCCATCATGCAGAGCACTACTCTCCAGCTGGTTGAGGTCAATCAAACGACCCTCATCCAGTGGCATAACAAACGGGTGAAGCGGCAGGATGTCACACTGCTCCTGCAGGGCATGAATCTACCTGGTCCACTTCCTCTGGCTTCTGAGGTCCTTCCACCTGCTAATATCCGCCCTGCTGCTCCTCCCCAAACACACAGCACTGAACATGTGTACAACCTGCCCCCAAGCACTGCAGGACAGGCGAAGACAAAGTGGCAAGGTGAAGCTGCTGTCACTGCTGCCTCACAGGCAAAGCTATCAGCACAGAAGCCGCTTTTTCCAGAGCCTCCTGCTGCAACTCCAATGTTTGTCTTCCCCCAAGCAACCTCTGTCTGTCCTCAAGCATCAGTCACCTTCACTTTGTTTGCTGTTCCGACACCTGCATACCATGCACCCCATACTCCTGTTGCCCCTCTTGCTCCATCAGCACCTTCACCTGCCAGTGGTTGCCCTGCCTCTAAGGCAAGATTTAATAAAAGAAAGGTAGTCTTCAACACTTGCAGGAAGTGTGGACAATTCCGGACTGCAGAGACAGGGCACAGTCAATATCAGGGCACTATCTACTGCCCCAATACAGAGACAGTGCCTAAAGAGCTGTGGTTGGAACAGATTAAAAAATCTAAACAAACTAAAATGTAAATAGGTTAGGATGTTCAACCTTATGACCTCAACATCTGTTCCAGGCCAGCCTGCTACTTCATCCACACATCCAGCGGCCTTCTCTACCTCCACACATCCAGCGGCCTTCTCTACCTCCACACATCCAGCGGCCTTCTCTACCTCCACACAGCCAGCGGCCTTCTCTGCCTCCACACAGTCTGCGGCCTTCTCTGCCTCCACACAGCCAGCGGCCTTCTCTGCCTCCACACATCCAGCGGCCTTCTCTGCCTCCACACATCCAGCGGCCTTCTCTGCCTCCACACATCCAGCGGCCTTCTCTGCCTCCACACAGCCAGCGGCCTTCTCTGCCTCCACACAGCCAGCGGCCTTCTCTGCCTCCACACAGTCTGCGGCCTTCTCTGCCTCCACACATCCAGCGGCCTTCTCTGCCTCCACACAGCCAGCGGCCTTCTCTGCCTCCACACAGCCAGCGGCCTTCTCTGCCTCCACACATCCAGCGGCCTTCTCTACCTCCACACATCCAGCGGCCTTCTCTGCCTCCACACATCCAGCGGCCTTCTCTGCCTCCACACAGCCAGCGGCCTTCTCTGCCTCCACACAGCCAGCGGCCTTCTCTGCCTCCACACATCCAGCGGCCTTCTCTGCCTCCACACATCCAGCGGCCTTCTCTGCCTCCACACATCCAGCGGCCTTCTCTGCCTCCACACAGCCAGCGGCCTTCTCTGCCTCCACACATCCAGCGGCCTTCTCTACCTCCACACATCCAGCGGCCTTCTCTGCCTCCACACAGCCAGCGGCCTTCTCTGCCTCCACACATCCAGCGGCCTTCTCTACCTCCACACATCCAGCGGCCTTCTCTGCCTCCACACAGTCTGCGGCCTTCTCTGCCTCCACACATCCAGCGGCCTTCTCTGCCTCCACACAGCCAGCGGCCTTCTCTGCCTCCACACAGCCAGCGGCCTTCTCTGCCTCCACACATCCAGCGGCCTTCTCTGCCTCCACACATCCAGCGGCCTTCTCTGCCTCCACACATCCAGCGGCCTTCTCTGCCTCCACACAGCCAGCGGCCTTCTCTGCCTCCACACAGCCAGCGGCCTTCTCTGCCTCCACACATCCAGCGGCCTTCTCTGCCTCCACACATCCAGCGGCCTTCTCTGCCTCCACACAGCCAGCGGCCTTCTCTGCCTCCACACATCCAGCGGCCTTCTCTGCCTCCACACATCCAGCGGCCTTCTCTGCCTCCACACATCCAGCGGCCTTCTCTGCCTCCACACATCCAGCGGCCTTCTCTGCCTCCACACATCCAGCGGCCTTCTCTGCCTCCACACATCCAGCGGCCTTCTCTGCCTCCACACAGCCAGCGGCCTTCTCTGCCTCCACACATCCAGCGGCCTTCTCTGCCTCCACACATCCAGCGGCCTTCTCTGCCTCCACACAGCCAGCGGCCTTCTCTGCCTCCACACATCCAGCGGCCTTCTCTGCCTCCACACATCCAGCGGCCTTCTCTGCCTCCACACAGCCAGCGGCCTTCTCTGCCTCCACACAGTCTGCGGCCTTCTCTGCCTCCACACAGTCTGCGGCCTTCTCTGCCTCCACACATCCAGCGGCCTTCTCTGCCTCCACACAGCCAGCGGCCTTCTCTGCCTCCACACATCCAGCGGCCTTCTCTACCTCCACACATCCAGCGGCCTTCTCTGCCTCCACACATCCAGCGGCCTTCTCTGCCTCCACACATCCAGCGGCCTTCTCTGCCTCCACACATCCAGCGGCCTTCTCTACCTCCACACATCCAGCGGCCTTCTCTGCCTCCACACATCCAGCGGCCTTCTCTGCCTCCACACAGCCAGCGGCCTTCTCTGCCTCCACACATCCAGCGGCCTTCTCTGCCTCCACACATCCAGCGGCCTTCTCTGCCTCCACACATCCAGCGGCCTTCTCTGCCTCCACACAGCCAGCGGCCTTCTCTGCCTCCACACAGCCAGCGGCCTTCTCTACCTCCACACATCCAGCGGCCTTCTCTGCCTCCACACATCCAGCGGCCTTCTCTGCCTCCACACATCCAGCGGCCTTCTCTGCCTCCACACAGTCTGCGGCCTTCTCTGCCTCCACACATCCAGCGGCCTTCTCTGCCTCCACACAGCCAGCGGCCTTCTCTGCCTCCACACAGCCAGCGGCCTTCTCTACCTCCACACATCCAGCGGCCTTCTCTACCTCCACACATCCAGCGGCCTTCTCTGCCTCCACACATCCAGCGGCCTTCTCTGCCTCCACACAGCCAGCGGCCTTCTCTGCCTCCACACATCCAGCGGCCTTCTCTGCCTCCACACATCCAGCGGCCTTCTCTGCCTCCACACATCCAGCGGCCTTCTCTGCCTCCACACAGCCAGCGGCCTTCTCTACCTCCACACATCCAGCGGCCTTCTCTACCTCCACACATCCAGCGGCCTTCTCTGCCTCCACACAGCCAGCGGCCTTCTCTGCCTCCACACAGTCTGCGGCCTTCTCTGCCTCCACACAGTCTGCGGCCTTCTCTGCCTCCACACAGTCTGCGGCCTTCTCTGCCTCCACACATCCAGTGGCCTTCTCTGCCTCCACACATCCAGTGGCCTTCTCTGCCTCCACACAGCCAGCGGCCTTCTCTGCCTCCACACAGCCAGCGGCCTTCTCTGCCTCCACACAGCCAGCGGCCTTCTCTGCCTCCACACATCCAGCGGCCTTCTCTGCCTCCACACATCCAGCGGCCTTCTCTGCCTCCACACATCCAGCGGCCTTCTCTGCCTCCACACAGCCAGCGGCCTTCTCTGCCTCCACACATCCAGCGGCCTTCTCTGCCTCCACACATCCAGCGGCCTTCTCTGCCTCCACACAGCCAGCGGCCTTCTCTGCCTCCACACAGCCAGCGGCCTTCTCTGCCTCCACACATCCAGCGGCCTTCTCTGCCTCCACACATCCAGCGGCCTTCTCTGCCTCCACACATCCAGCGGCCTTCTCTACCTCCACACATCCAGCGGCCTTCACACAGCCAGCGGCCTTCTCTGCCTCCACACATCCAGCGGCCTTCTCTACCTCCACACATCCAGCGGCCTTCTCTGCCTCCACACAGTCTGCGGCCTTCTCTGCCTCCACACATCCAGCGGCCTTCTGTACCTCCACACATCCAGCGGCCTTCTCTGCCTCCACACAGCCAGCGGCCTTCTCTGCCTCCACACATCCAGCGGCCTTCTCTACCTCCACACATCCAGCGGCCTTCTCTGCCTCCACACAGTCTGCGGCCTTCTCTGCCTCCACACATCCAGCGGCCTTCTCTGCCTCCACACAGCCAGCGGCCTTCTCTGCCTCCACACAGCCAGCGGCCTTCTCTGCCTCCACACAGCCAGCGGCCTTCTCTGCCTCCACACATCCAGCGGCCTTCTCTACCTCCACACATCCAGCGGCCTTCTCTGCCTCCACACAGCCAGCGGCCTTCTCTGCCTCCACACATCCAGCGGCCTTCTCTGCCTCCACACAGCCAGCGGCCTTCTCTTCCTCCACACAGCCAGCGGCCTTCTCTGCCTCCACACATCCAGCGGCCTTCTCTACCTCCACACATCCAGCGGCCTTCTCTGCCTCCACACATCCAGCGGCCTTCTCTACCTCCACACATCCAGCGGCCTTCTCTGCCTCCACACATCCAGCGGCCTTCTCTACCTCCACACATCCAGCGGCCTTCTCTACCTCCACACATCCAGCGGCCTTCTCTGCCTCCACACAGTCTGCGGCCTTCTCTGCCTCCACACATCCAGCGGCCTTCTCTGCCTCCACACAGCCAGCGGCCTTCTCTGCCTCCACACAGCCAGCGGCCTTCTCTGCCTCCACACAGCCAGCGGCCTTCTCTGCCTCCACACATCCAGCGGCCTTCTCTACCTCCACACATCCAGCGGCCTTCTCTGCCTCCACACAGCCAGCGGCCTTCTCTGCCTCCACACATCCAGCGGCCTTCTCTGCCTCCACACAGCCAGCGGCCTTCTCTTCCTCCACACAGCCAGCGGCCTTCTCTGCCTCCACACATCCAGCGGCCTTCTCTACCTCCACACATCCAGCGGCCTTCTCTGCCTCCACACATCCAGCGGCCTTCTCTGCCTCCACACAGCCAGCGGCCTTCTCTACCTCCACACATCCAGCGGCCTTCTCTGCCTCCACACATCCAGCGGCCTTCTCTGCCTCCACACATCCAGCGGCCTTCTCTGCCTCCACACATCCAGCGGCCTTCTCTGCCTCCACACATCCAGCGGCCTTCTCTGCCTCCACACATCCAGCGGCCTTCTCTGCCTCCACACAGCCAGCGGCCTTCTCTGCCTCCACACAGTCTGCGGCCTTCTCTGCCTCCACACAGCCAGCGGCCTTCTCTGCCTCCACACATCCAGCGGCCTTCTCTGCCTCCAACACTTGATGGCTGCTCTGTTAAGTCTTCGTCGTCGGTTAGGAACCTGGGTGTGCTCTTTGATACCAATCTTTCATTTGAAAGTCACGTGTCTAGTATCTGTAAAACTGCATTTTTCCATCTTAAAAATATATCTAAATTACGCCATATGCTCTCATTGACAAATGCGGAACAATTAATTCATGCGTTCATGACCTCAAGGCTAGATTATTGTAATGCCCTACTGGGTGGTTGCCCTGCACGCTTAATAAATAAACTACAGCTGGTCCAAAACGCAGCAGCTCGAGTTCTTACCAGAACCAGGAAGTATGACCATATTAGCCCAGTTCTGACAAAACTGCATTGGCTCCCTATTAAACATCGCATACAGTTTTAAATATTGCTGATCACTTACAAAGCACTAAATGGTTTAGCTCCGCAGTGCTTGAGCGAGCTCTTAACGCATTATAGTCCTTCACGTCTATTGCGATCTCAAAATTCCGGCCAGTTACTAATACCGAGAATATCAAAATCGACTGCTGGCGGTAGATCCTTTTCCTATTTAGCACCAAAACTTTGGAACAGTCTTCCTACCATTGTCCGGGAAGCAGACACACTCTGTCAGTTCAAAGCCAGATTAAAGACACATCTCTTTGACCTAGCTTTCACATAATACATTATAGACTTCTATAATTTAATGTTAGGCTGCATAGATTAGGTCAGCCGGAACCGGGAACACTTCCCAAAAATCCTGATGTACTCGTTACATCATGAGAAGAATGGCATCTACGCTAATTTTAGTGTCTGTGTTTATCCCGAGGTTTTCCTGCAGCCTGCCGGATCCAGGCCGTATCCAGATCTGACGAAGGACCTTCGCCTGGACCAATGACAACGCAGTGCTGAAGTGCCAACTAGTCTCTCCCTATGGAGGATCCCACTACCACTATACAGATAAGGCGTTGTCGGGAAAATTCGTTTCGCGTTCCTACCCCAAAGCAACAAAATAAAATAAAATTCTTTATCAAAATTTATAAGGAAAGACAAGTACTTTGTTTAGGCTTGGCTTGTAGGGAATTCCAAACCTGCGTATTTTCAAACGCACATAACTATTGAACCCACTCTAAATGCGCATGTGAACGCCATCAGCGTTTCTCACAGGATCGCGTTTAAAGTCTGTGTAGAGGGAATGGTGTCGTCTTAGCGGCCCCTAATTTAATAACAAATGATCGTTGCGACGGAAGCAAATCAATCAAAACTAACTTTAGATGGAAATAACTTAACTCTGCTATAAAGCCAAAACAATCTCTATTACCTTAAATTGTACGCTTATCTCTGTAAAGCTGCTTTGAAACAATCTACATTGTTAAAAGCGCTATATAAATGAAGATGACTTGACTTGACTTGACAGCCAGCGGCCTTCTCTGCCTCCACACAGCCAGCGGCCTTCTCTTCTTCTTCTTGAAGTTTGACCAAATCTATTAGGATTACTAAATGTAGAGTTACATGAAATGTTAATTATAATAAACAGCATTGTTAGGTATAACAACACAGTAGTAGGCAGTGTTTCTAAGGTGTAACGACAACGCACTAAGCTTTGGGTCTAGGTGGGACTCGAACCTACGACCTTTGTATCCACATCAAGTTTCCCTTTTCCACCAGAAACACTACAATTTCAGCAATTCAATTAAAATTCCACTAAGTAGCAACTAGGTAACAATTAAACAACTTGATTACTTCAGCCTCTCTCATCTTTTCTCTCATTCTTTCTGTTTTAGTCATTTTTTCCCTCTTTTTTCTCCTTTCCCTTGTTTCCCTCCTTTCAGTTGTTTCCTGTTTCATCTGTATTTTCACCTGCTGTCCAGCAGAGGTCAGTGTGTCCTGACAGACTCTTAAAATTAAATAAATAAATACAATATGCTTAAAATAAAATAAGTTAAAAAATAAAATGAATAAAATAATCTTAAAATAAAATAAATAAGCTAAAAATAAAATAAGCTTAAAAATAAGCTTAAAACAATATAAAATATAATAAGCTACAAATGAAATAAAGAAAATATGCTCAAAATAAAATAAGTTAAAAATAAAATAAAAATAAGTTTAATTTAAAAAAAAAATCTAAAAAAATAAAAAAAGCTTAAATTAAAATAATTTAATATCGTCCCAATAAAAATAAGCTAAAAACAATCAAATTAAGCTTAAAATAAAATAATAAAAAAATGAAATAAACAAAATAATTAAAATAAGTATAAAAAGACATGAGCTTAAAATAAAATAAAATAAGGTTAAACAATATAGGTTATATATTTATATATTATATATAATTATATATATATATATATATATATATATATATATATATATATATATATATATATATATATATTAATTAAATAAATAGAGAGGTCAATAAATCAATCATTTATGAATAATGTTGATGATTGTTCATAAATTATTTATTCATGCATAAGTCCCCTGCAGGTCTGTGTATCCCTGCTTAAGAACCACAAGTCAAAAGTTATTACTACAACTCTATATTTATAAATTGTGGCCAATAAACAAATAGTAAAGTACAGTACAATATTTAAAAAAAAAAGCCCAGATACACCAAGGTTACTGTACTGATGGAAGAGAAAGATTGAGTTTCAGTTTGAAGCACATAGAGGAAGCGCTCTCTCTCTCTTCTCTCTCTCTCTCTCTCTCTTCTCTCTCTCTCTCTCTCTCTTCTCTCTCTCTCTCTCTCTCTCTCTCTCTCTCTCTCTCTCTCTCTCTCTCTCTCTCTCTCTCAGCTGTATATTCTTGCTTTGCTTTCAGTATTTATTACAGAATCAGAAGCTCTGATATTATAACTCTTGAAAGATGTTTCCGTTCGGCTGCTGTCTCCATTGCAGGTTTGACATCTCTGGCATTCCCTGAGAGATCAGTTTCTGCTGGATCTGAGGAAACAAACACAGACTCATGTGTGCTGGACAAATACTGCAGTTAGTTAGAAAACAGCAACACTATACTCTCAAATCAATCAGCTCTCAGTTAGAAATCCTGTGTCGAGTCGGGAAGTCTGATTCATTTTAGAGAGTCGTCCAGATGGTTAATGTACAGTTCACAAAAGATTCACTATTAAAATAAAAGAATCACAGATTAATTTGTGTCCCTGAACAGTTTTTTTTTTTTTTTTTGTGAATGTTGTCCTTGCTAAATTCAAGAATAAAGATGAATTAATAGTGTCTCTCACCTCCTGGAGGATGCTCGCCCTCACGTCAGGATCGTTCACATTCTGATCCGATTCCAGCTCCAGTCTCAGAACCTGTTTAAACACTGGGACTGTGGGCGAAATACACGTTAGCAAAACAGGTTACGACTGTAACTGTGGTTCCCTGAGAAGGGGAACGAGACACTGACGCTATGGGGACGCCACCAGTGTCTGAAGCATGTGTGAAAACACTCCACTCTGATTGGTTGGCGTGACGTCATTAGCGGAGCACCTGAAGTACAAGAATGCAGTGTCTCATTCCCC
The DNA here is from genome assembly GCF_949319135.1 of Squalius cephalus. NCBI lineage: Eukaryota > Metazoa > Chordata > Actinopteri > Cypriniformes > Leuciscidae > Squalius > Squalius cephalus. Next base: position 1,717,525 of record NC_137124.1, read on the forward strand.
TTCTCAGGGAACCACAGTTACAGTCGTAACTTGAGACGTTTCGAATAGGAACTCTACACTGCGTCTCGGATAGACGCTATGGGGAACCGATACTCACTCCGCCACGCCTGCCTCAATAGGTGAAAATATTTGTCATTTTAGGTTTCAGAAGGGTGCTCACGAGCGCCCCCTTTGCGGTCGATGTGCGCCCTCGATGCGCACGTTTGCGTGTGGACTCGAGGGAAGACCGCGAGTGTTTAGGGTACCATTTGGGACAGGGCCATAGTACACACACTTTCCTTACCTTCATCAACCAGATCCAGCAAATCGCTCGAGCTTGTGATTAGTGTTGCTTACATCAACGAAAATTATGACTAAATATCGTCGTCAAAGAACCTTTATCACCTGACGAAAGTAAAAGTACAAGTACTTATAGAAATATTATAGTACTTATAGTACTTATAGAAAGTAAAAGTAAAAGTAATAATCTTAATAGTTACTTGAGTAAGAGTAAAAAAGTATCCAATGAAAAAACTACTCAAGTAGCGAGTAACTAGTTACTTCAGATCATATAGGCTTATAATATATATATGAAGACTTCAGATGCAAAAGCCTCTGAGTGCTATCTGAAACTTTCTTCTAAAACTGAATTTTTGAATTTTTTATCAAGCTCGTATATTTAAGTTCAGTCATTTCACTTTAATGACAATTAATAGGTACTTTTCATTGCCATTTAAGTGAAATAACTGAACATAAACATACAATTTCAGATGGTACTTAGAGGCTTTTGCATCTGAAGTCGTCATACATAAAATTATATTATTTAGATTTTTTTTTTATTTAAATGACTATTATTTTCATAAGTAGATATGCTCTCTTTGCAACAAAAAGCATTATTTCTGCCCTCTGTAGCCCGAAAATCATTGCCTGTCCTTTGGTTTGTATAATAGTAACTTATACAACTACATTTGGATTATTAGACAATGTCGAAATAAAGTGAATCTGCAGAGTGTTGCATTAAAGGCATGTAATTGACACAGAGAAGAAAGAGTTAAAACTCTTCACATGCTCGCGCTCATGACTGCTACTGAACATCTGAACACAAAAAAAACAAACAAAAGTAGGCTACATCGACGGATCTTCTTCTGTCGGTTCTCCAAAATATAATCAAATGTATATTTCTGCAAGCATGTTTAAACTGGTTAACTGTCGACGGCAGACAAAGGCATTCGTTTTCAAGCCGAGTTCGCACGCCACTGCGCAACAATACACCGCGGGATGGCGGGTGTTCGTAAACTGTGAACAATGGTAGCTTATTTAATGTATAAATTAATGTATATGTCCAAAAAACGGGTAATGTCATACTTTCTAGTAGTGCTATCATGGCGTAATAATCTGTTTGGTTGTAAAATGTATTACCTGAGTGAAATGAAATCGAATATATCGTCCTGACTCCTGTGGAATCATTCATTCACAGACAGCTTACGAAGATGTTCAACTAATAAAGATCTTCATCGCTGGCAAATATATGATGCATTTGAAGATTTACTCTCACTTGACTGTACTGTAGGTCCACTGCCACTTCATCTAACGCTCTTGATGTGCTTAAATCTTCCTGTTACGACTCCGAGTAGAGTGTGAATTGAAATCGCTTCAGATGATTCAGTGCGTGCAGGAACTGAACAGAATCAGGAACTGAATCATTCAAACTGATTCGCGAACCGACTTAGACAGATCTGCCAACTTGTTTGATGAAGTCTTTGAACAGAATCGACTCAAAAGAGTGATTCATTTGTGAATTGAGCATCGCTCAAGCCCAGAAAAAAGATACATCGCGCTTGGAATAAACTACGCATTTAACAACACATATTACATTAAAATAAAGTAACGAGAGGAACGTCGCCCAACGTAACGAAGTAAAAGTACAGTTTTTTTAATTAGAAATGTACTCGAGTAAAAGTAATAAGTAGCCTACCCACATTCAAATCTACTCTTAAAAGTACAATTTTTCCCCAAAAAAAATACTCAAGTAAATGTAATGAAGTAAATGTACTTCGTTACTACCCACCTCTGGTTTTTAGACATGGTGAGGCACGTCAAGTTTATTTGTAAACGTTTCACACGCGCAGGTGATTTTTGTTTCACTTTCTCTGGCAGCGCAATATCAAATATAGCCTTAATGCCTTGCCCTTGTGGAAGATAAAATTCGCTTTTCAGCCTTTTACAACAAGTAGAAAACATAAAGATATCAGAAAAGAGATCGATGGTCTCTTTCCTGCTCGTGTCCCGCATCGCTCTCAAAGCACAGAGTGGTAGGCTATATCACGTTTTTTTTTGTTTTTTTTTTATAGATTTAACTTTATTATATTATTTAAGTTACCATTATATACTGATATTATTTCAATGCTTTACATGCATGAAAATGTGTGTTGTTTCTTTGACGGAATTGCTCAAAGTTTTTTTTTTTTAAACCCCCCCCCCCCAACCTCCGCCGGTTGTTGGTCCATTACCATTGTTGGTGGTAAAAAAAACTGCCACTGTCACAGTCCTAAATATAATAACAAAACCTTGTTTGAAATACTATATTGACTGGGTTAAATAGAATATAACAATATTGCATTACTAAAAAGAGACTAAAATACAATTTTCATTGACTAAAACTAGACTAAATGTCATCAGTTTTCATCGGCTAAAACTAGACGAAAATTGTGACTAATTCTGACTAAAATAAGACTAAAATGCACAGACTTTTAGTCGACTGAAACTTGACTAGATTAAAATGAACGTGACTAAAACTAATAAAAACTAAAATGACAGCTTGACACAAAGACTAGACTAAAACTAAAATTAAAACAGGCAACTACCCGTGATCAAGGTGCGAGAAAGAGACAAAACTTTCTCAAAAAATACTTGGTGAGCTCGAGCTGTGATCCCCACGACTGAAGCCTCGGTAACAGCAGGGCAGATTCGTGCTCCTCTCCCAAGTGTGACCCCTCACGCAGGTCCTACTCGCCCCGCTCTGTGCAGGCCTCGAACCCGCGTCTCCGGCGTGGGAGTCAGGCGCTCTAACAACGAGACTAAAGACTGCAACCACTAGAGTGCCTCTTGATATCAGAGGAGTGAGGTTTACTCGCACAGCGACTACTAGCTGGCCTCTGTTACACTAGCAATAAACACACAGGTCATGTGTCAAAACCCTGGGACACTGAGGTCCACACTTCCTAAAACGCTTGCTTGGATTTTCCATGATCCTGCCATTACCACGCGTTAACTATAATAACGGCTCCTGAAGACAAAAAAGCTGATGACGAGCCTCTTGTACTTGCGGACGCTCCGCTAATGACGTCACGGACTGTCGCCAACCAATCAGATTGTAATGTTTTCACACATGCTTCAGACACCGGAAACACAGTCCATCCAAGACACAGTGTTGAGTTACCATCGGAAAGGGAAACAGCTCCAAATCAGAGAAAACTGTGATCTATTCACTGTATTGTTCTAGTCATCAAAAGGAGTCTTGCTTGCACACATTCAAACCTGCCTATACCTCAAGTTCGACATAAAATTGTATTAGTTTGCGCATGCAGTGTTGAGGAATGTTACTTTGAAAAGTAGTGCATTACAATATTGTGTTACTCCCTTAAAAAGTAACTAACTGCGTTACTTAGTTACTTTTTTTATGTTACTTTTGCATTGCATTTTTTGCATTTTTCACCTGGGCTGGGCTTGTTTTTTTAGAACAATTTTTTATATATTTTTGTGCAAATGTAAAGACCCTTTCACACCAAAAGTGAAATAATAATTTAGGAAACGCAGATTCACTCCTGTATCCCAGATTCACAACTTTTCAGCTGTTATTCTGGATAACAGAAGAAGAGATGCAGAAGAAGAAACTTTAACACTTACTTTACCAATAAAAACTAAAAATGCTATAGTCATTTTTGTTTATGGTTTAACTGAATCATCGAAGGTCAGAAGAAAGTACATTGGTCTATAAAGTGAGATTAAATGCATTAAAAGGTATGTTTAATTTAACATATTTAGTTATTGGAGGTTTGCATAAGTATTCTGATTCTGCATTTCACTGATTTTATTCATTTTGAGGAATACTGAATCTTTTTGTGCGAGTGAGATGAGTAAATGCTCACATTTAGTCTAGAACTACAATAACCATCATGTTCACACACACACACACACACACACACACACTCTCTCTCTCTCACAGATACACACACACACACACACACTCACAACGCCTCTGCACTTCGAGTGTCAGTCAATAAATGAGAAAGCAAAGTAACTTGCATTACTTATTTGAAAAAGTAACTCAGATATCTTGTACATTTTAAAAGTAATGCGTTACTTTACTAGTTTCTTGAGAAAGTAATCTGATTACATAACTCAAGTAACTTGTCTTGAGTTTCCCCCAACACTGCGCACATGTCTCATGACCACAACGTGCCTGGTTTAAATATGAATACGCACACTTCCAAAAATGCTTGCTTGATCATTTCAAATAAACATGCAGAACGCGTTCATACATTTATTTTAGATTTCAAATTTCATCGCTATGAAAAAAACAACAACACTGATTTCAGACCATGTCACCTGACTGACATGCAGCTTTATATAGCCAAAATAAATCAGAATTTTAAACCACAAACTATCTCTATCTTTATCTCTATCTTTATGGCTTTGCGTAGCTACACATCAGACATGGAAACACACTCACTCGCATAGCAGAAGAAAGGTCTGGGACTGCTGCACGCCTGATCCTCCCACAGTCTGGGATCCTGTAGTTGTTGAGCCACACATTCTCCCGATCCATCCGGCTGATCCAAGTCCCAGTTCCTGAAGGAAGACGTGTTGCTGTCGGACCAGGCGAAAGCGTCTCGGAAGAGGCCGATATATGTGACTTCTCCTGCGGGAATGAGCTGCTGGATCTGAAGATTCTCGTCCAGGTTCCTGACGCTGACCAGATCTGTGTGGAACTGTCTGCAGTAACTCTGAGCTTCTCTCCATGACTTCAGCTCATTAATCATGATGTATTTCTGTTCATTATTCTGACCTAGATAGTAAAGAGAAGAGTTGAATTTGCAGCAATCAACTGGTCGGGCATAGGGCTAGAACATCATGTCATGGATTCAAAGTTTATCATGTTATCAATATTATAATATATTATTACCCAGACAGCAACATAGTGTCGGCCCAGATCTGGCCCACATCTGGTACACATGGATTCCACACTGTGGCCGACACTGTGTTGCTGTTTGTGTAATATATAGTATGTAATACACAAAACTTTTGAGTTATTTGCAGTAAAACACAACGGTTTGCGAGTCTCCGTGTTTACAGCTTATTTCAGTCTTTTCAAATGTCATGTTTACTTAAATGTGTTACCTGCCATTTCTTTGTAATTAATTGTGAAATTAACTAGCAGTTTAGGAGTGAAAACAGGAGTGCGAACACACAGTTTCTCAGCGAACACAAAAGTTTTGCGAGCGAAGCACTGAGACATAATTTCCCGCCCCATCTCTTTTATTAACGTTAATCTCCACCATGGTGACTCTTTAGTGGCTCCGCAAAATAACCATCGACAAAAAGGCATAAATTTAAATGCAATACCAGTAATTAATTACCATCATAGCATATGAAGGTCCTAGCCGTCTCACACGTCGTGTCACGTAAGTTCCCCTTATCATCCATCACTGAACAACATTCTCCAGCTCTGTTATTTGGTTCTCCTTGTCTCCAGTTTCTGTATTCGGTTTCTCCGTCCTTGTAAAACTCTTGATCGGACAGAGCCCATTGCCACAGCTGGCGACTCGAATCCCTCAGTCCAATCCAGGCGGATCCAGTGAACGTGAAGTCTCCGAAAGCGAAGAGCTCCTCCATTTCTGCCCGGTCCCAGAGAGTCATCAGGTCGGTGTAGGTGTCTCGGCAGTATCGCTGAGCCTCGTCGAACGCTTTGGTTTGATTCACGAAGTAGAAGGTTATAGAGGGATTTAAAGTGCCTTGAAAAATACATACTTTTTTGTTATAATTGCCATTTAAACTGCAGGTGCAAATACACTATATAATTGGTGGGTCTCTAGCTACTTCACGAGGATGCATACTGAGCTACTAACGTAAAGTATAATAGTGTATATCTCACCTATAACACGGTATATACCGCAGCTCATGAGGACGAGAAGCAGCATCTGACCCATGGCTCCTGTCAACAGCAAATATGACAAACTCAAACAATACTAGAACCCCGTGAGCAGATTACAAATCTACCAATGAGGTCAGGAAAATAAACTTGTTTCCCTTTGAATTAATTGATATATTTTCTTGTTTTAAGCATAAACTTCATTTTTATTTTTATTTCACTTCATTTCATTTAGCTTCTCCAGTTGTTGTATCGTGATTTAACCCTCAGGTCATGTTCGGTGTTTTTGACCAAAAGTTTGATTTTACTTTTTAGAATGTTTTACTTCATCGGAATGGTACGAAACTTGGTAAAGGTTTTGGCACTTGCTGTGTGAAAACTATATATATATAAAAAAAAAAGTCACACTTGTGCTCCTCGCGATCAGAAGTGAATGAGAGACAAATTTAATCTAGTGAAAACTTTTGGTTCTGCCGCCAAACATCATCTCACTGAAAGCTCTTTTTTTTTGAGATATCAACCTCAAATTTGGAACAATATGTAATTTCATTTAAAAAAAAAGAAGAATTGGTCATTTTTGACTGACATGCGAAGAGCACCAGAGGGTTAAGAATGCTTGTGTGTGTGCTGGAAAATAATAATAATAAGAAGAAGAAGAAAGAAAGAAAAAAGAAAAGAAAAGAAATGTTTTCTGAGTTCATGCTTAAAACAAGTACAAATATCTGCCAATACCAGTAGGGTCAAAAAGATAAACTTTAATTCAAAATGAAAACAAGTTTGTTGGCAGATTTTTGTTCTCATTAATCTACTTAATGTATGACCTTTCTCAAAGACTCCAGGGTCATTGTGCATTTCCAGTAAATTCATCTTGATTTAAGAATGTTTACACATTTGCATTCATCATTTGTAAGTCTCTTTGGTTACAAACGTCTGCTAAATGAATGAACGTAAACATCAGAAGATGTATGAAATATGAAAACAAGCCTTAAGAACAGTATTTCTTCTGAGTTAACGTGTCTCATTTGAAGATATCATTACTGGAACACAACCTGTGAAGCGATAAAGCTTCAGAAAGACTCTTACCTGTGGTGTTGGACTCAGAGATCTGTCAAAGCTCTCCTGGTTTAATGCTTCTCCTCACAGCGTTCTGCTTTTCTGGACCCGTCTTAATGACACACGCTGATTTTCATCTGAATTTGCTTGAAACATGAAGCCTTTTATTCAAAACACATTAAAGGAGGCACGCGATGGAACATCGTGACAGGCAGAAAGACGGTTTGGCAGTTCAATAAAGTGACTCAAATCATGAAACATTTACTGAAGAAGCTAAATTAGTTCTTGCTTTCTAAAAAAGTATCAAAATGAAGTGAGTTTGTTCTTAAAACGAGAAGAGATATCTAACAAAATTAATGCAAACAAATGTATTTTTCTGACTCCATTAGCAGATATTTGCTCTTGTTTGAAGCACAAACTTCATTTTGATACATGACTTAAACAAGACTTGATATTTTAAGTCATTTGGCTTCTCCAGTAAATGTGTCTCGGTTTAAGAATGTTTTAGATATTTGTGCAGGAAAACAAGACAGAATCTCATTTCTTTGGAGTGTATCGAGTTATCGAGTTAATGTGATGGCAGCCTGATCTGGGAACAGTTTTATGAGAAATGTTTGAGTTCTTAAGCAAAGAAACTTGTCTTCAAATGCTCTCTGTTTAGAAACACCTGAGATATTAAAGAAATGTCCCATCTAAAGTCGCAGAGAAACACGTCCCTCGACTCAAAGCTTTGTTTCTGGATAGGCCATTTTCATGATATTTGACTAAAGACCTGATGATCCCGACCGGATCATCTTTCCTATAAAACAGAGATTAATGCTAGCTAGATCATTCCTTACTCCTTAATCACTCCTGCTTGCATTATTCTTACAGTATTTTTGTTGTTGTTATTCTAAGTTTTTAAATGTCAGATGAAATACTTTAAAAAACACTTTATTTTAGCGCACGGTTCAGCTCACACTCGTCTGACATATTTTCAGCATCTTTATTGACATCACTATTGACGTGTAGTCAACTTGAAATGTGAAGTTGTATTAACTTGGAAATTTGAGTTCTCTCAAGAAGTTAATTCCGGGAAAGTTATTTTAATGCAAAATGTTAAGCTGTGATAGCTAGGTGCATAGATAATTGTAATAAGTAAAATAATAACATTCATGAAGTCGAAAGTGTCTTTGAGGCTGCGAATGCAAATATTTCATGCAAAGAAACTGAATTGAAAACAATCTGATGCAAACACACACATCCTGACAATCATTATTATTTACTTATGAATTTATTTTACAGAGAGCATTCAGATTTTAGTTTTTGGGCCTCTGACGCTCTTATAAATAAAGGTTTCTAAAGGATTGTTTTTTCTTGCAGTGATTCCATAAAAGAACCATTTTAGTTCCACAAAGAAGCTTTCAGTGATCATTTTCTCTTAGTGTGAGGAATATTATAACGATCTTAGGAACCTTTAGTAATGCCATGGATGTTAAAGGTTCCTCGTTGATGCCAATAAAGAACCTTCATGTTTAAGAGTGCACTGTACATTAAAAATAAGCTCAAAATAAGCTTAAAACAATATAAAATATAATAAGCTACAAATTAAAGAAAATATGCTTAAAATAAAATAAGATAAAAAATAAAATAATCTTAAATTAAAATAAAATAAGCTACAAAACAATCAAATTAAGCTTAAAATAAAATGAGCTAAAAATGAAATAAATAAAATAAGCATAAAAAGAAATAAGCTTAAAATGAAATAAAATAAGGTTAAATAATATAGGTCTGTCATGATTCTGCCTTCTTGTCCTTGGTTTTCTCTAGTCTTGAGGCAGGATCATGACAGACCCATGTTTTGTGTGCCTTTTGTTTGGGCCATGTGCTTGTGTTGTCTCTTTACTTAACCCCACCCCCTTGTTCTCCTCGTTGGTCATTATTGTTTCATCTGTGTCACCTGCTGTCATTATCAGTTTCTCCCTATTTAAGCCCCTTGTGTTTGCTGTCTTGTGCCGGGTCATTATTATACATTGTGAAACCTTGTGAGTATGTAGTCAGGAGTATTGTCTAGAGAAAGTTCTGATTCTGTATTTGCTGTTTGTTTATCGTCTAGTTATCTGTCAAGTCATAGTCCAGTTTAGTCACTCTTTGTCCTGTCCATGTTTTGCCCCCTTGTGGGTTTTGTTTTCCCTTTTTGTCTACAATGAACATTGTTCATTTGCATACGGTCTGCATATGGGTTCATTTCCTCCACACATCATAACAGGTTATATAATTTATAAATGAAATAAATAGACAGGTCAATAAATCAATCATTTATGAATTGTTGATTGTTCATAAATTATATTAATATTTTGACAATTATTAATATTATTATAGGTGTTTATTACATGGCTTGGTTGAATTCCAATGTAGAATGCGGTGTATTATTTCTTGATAACAGACCGCTGCGAAGTATAACGGGGTTGTCGATATTTATAAGAATAAACAAACTACAGCTAGTCCAAAACGCAGCAGCTCGGGTTCTTACCAGAACCAGGAGGTATGACCATATTAGCCCGGTTCTGTCAACACTGCACTGGCTCCCTATTAAACATCGCATCAATTTTAAAATATTGCTCATTACTTACAAAGCACTAAATGGTTTAGCTCCGCAGTACTTGAGCGAGCTCTTAACGCATTATAGTCCTTCACGTCTATTGCGATCTCAAAATTCCGGCCAGTTGATAATACCTAGAATATCAAAATCGACTGCTGGCGGTAGATCCTTCTCCTATTTAGCACCAAAACTCTGGAACAGTCTTCCTACCATTGTCCAGGAAGCAGACACACTCTGTCAGTTCACATCTCTTTGATCTAGCTTTCACATAACACATTATAGACTTCTATAATTCAATGTTAGGCTGCATAGATTAGGTCAGCCGGAACCGGGAACACTTCCCATAAATCCTGATGTACTCGTTACATCATAAGAAGAATGGCATCTACGCTAATTTTAGTGTCTTTGTTTATCCCAAGGTTTTCCCGCAGCCTGCCGGATCCAGGCCGTATCCAGATCTGACGAAGGACCTGCGCCTGGACCCGATGACAACGCAGTGCTGAAGTGCCAACTAGTCTCTCCCTATGGAGGATCCCTTTACCACTCTACAGATAAAGCGTCGTCGGGAAAATTTGTTTCGTGAATTTCCCAATACCAATACCAAATTTAATTTTACTAAATAAAAGAAAATTCTGTATCAAAATTAATAAGGAAAGACCAGTACTTTGCTTAGGCTTGGTTCGTAGGGAATTCCAAACCTGCGCACATATCTATATCCCAAAAATGTCTGTCTGTGTGTGTGTTAACCACATATCTCTCGAACCGTTAGTCCGATGGATTTCAAACTCAACAGGTGTCTCGCTACGGGCACGAGTAAGTGCAGTGCCAAGTTTGACGTTGTTTGGATGAGAAATGCAAAAGATATCGTTAAATATATCATTTTTAAAAGGTTGTGGTTTAAAAATGAACATTCTGACATAAACGGGTGAGTGACGGATAAGGATTTAAAATGTGAAGAAAAATAAAACTGGCAAAAAATTTAAATTGTTGGATTTTCTATACTTGTTAGAGTGTTGTGTATGTAATGCAATGATATTTACACATTTCAAGAATGTAATTAACCATTTTTTTGGTGAATAAGATCTTTTTCCCCATGAAAATGTCATTCCTGGGTAAAGTAATGAATTTTTAAATTAACTACATTTCTACCATTGTTGGCATATACAAATGTACTGATCTCCATATTTGGAGCTCAACAAACAATTAGTGCTCGGAAAACAACATTTTATTCACAATTAATATAATCAATTTGGGATTTCATATAGACATGGGCTCATTTTTGGCTGCTGATAACTCAAAATTCAGAACCAAATCAAATAAAAACCTGGAAAATGTTTAAAAATGTTTTCCAATAAAGTAAATAAGACTTGTTTTATCATTAACTCAACAAAAAACTGAATTGTGTAATCTAACACACAAATATGGGTTAAATTAATTGCCCGTGTCATTGTTAGCCGGAAGGACATTCTGCAATATTTTTCAGGATTGCATAAAAACCATCATCAGTATCAGTTTTCTTTCCAACACTCAAACTTGAAACAAAGTAAGAGACACTGACAAGTTTTTAATGATTTAAAAATCTGTAAAATTTATAGTTAATCTGTAAAATTATAATGCTTAATAAACAATGGCCAAGGGTATAGTCCAACACATTATACAGCTAAAACATTTAGGGCCCTATTTTAACGATCTGAAACGCAAGTATCAAACGCGAAACGCAAGTAACTTTGTGGGCGGATCTCGCGGATCCCAACGCTAATCTAAAATGTGTTGGTCTGAAGTCGCTTCATTACTCATAGGTGTGGTTTGGGCGTAACGTGAAATAAACCAATCAGAGCGTCATCTCACATTCCCTTTAAGAGCAGGCGCGCTTGTTCCATGGCGGATTGCTATTATAACGGCGGATTTGCCAGGAGCGGTTCACAGCCGAGGAGACCGGCGTTCTCGTCAGGGCCGTAAAACACAGAGAAGTGACATTGGGGATGGAGAAACACACCCAGATTAGCTTCGGTTAAACAGGCGTATAATAATTTGGGTAAATGTGTAAGCTAGATTTATGCCTATTTTTCACATCTTCATGGACACAACAATGATTTCCCTCATGTGGAATATTTTTCCTTGTTATAATGTATGGTTTGCAAAAATGTGAACTGCTGCTTCTGTGTAGATGAGAGATGCAAAGTGTGTGTGTGTTGTGCTCACACCTTAAAACAGCATCTGAATAACGCGCCACTGACTTTAGACGAGGTTTCTCCTGGTCAGTGGCGGAATTGTTTTCTGAAACTGTAAAATAGCACCAGGGAACGTTTGCGCTGGAACACGCCTCCTCTTTCCGCTGAACCGCCCCCGGGAGCGCAAGTTCATTCCCTAATTTACCGACGTGCGTCTGTGGAGGGAAGAGTCCGCTGTGCGTCCGGTGCAAAATAGGAATGAAACATGCGTCGCTGTACAAAGTCAATTACGCTGTGTGCAAGATAGGGCCCTTAGGCATATTGCAAATGAGTCAAGTCACCTTCATTTATACAGCACTTTTAACAATTTTGTTCCAAAGCAGCTTTACAGTGATAATAGGAAAATAAAGTAACAGAGATTGTTTTGGCTTAACAGCAGATCTAGAATAAAGTTATTGTCCAGATAAAGTTAGTTTTGATTGATTCACTTCCGTCGCAAAGATCATTAGTTATTAACTTAAGGGCCGCTAACACACACCGTTCTAACAGAAAACCCTAAAGTTCTTTCTGCGCAAACTTTAAAAACGCGAACCTGTGAGAACGCTGATGGCGTGCACATGCGTATTACGTGTTTAGATTATAGGAATGTTTATAGAAATGTGAACCTATTTCGATTAATATTTCAAGTTTGCTTGTTACTGATACATTATCACTCCACTGAGTCATCACTATAATACCCTGCTCTCTTTTGTCCAAGATACTCAGCCCTAGCTTCTGCATCTGCGTTTATCCTGGCTCTGAACCGTCTCTGCCTCTCTTTATTAGACAGAGGCATCTGGAAGGACAGAATTGACCTTAAAACACCAGAAGCTGTAATAAAATGTTGATAATTAATAAATTTGATTACATTATTCATAATTTGACCATTAACATTACAAAATTCAAAAGACCCATGTGACTCATTGAATCATATGAAATCAAGTTGAATGACAGCAAAAATATGGCAAAAAACATACAATTATGTAAATAATGTTAATTTTAATAGTATAACTATAATAACCATGCCTAAAAGTTTACAAATGTTAATTAAAAACTAGATTTTTATGCATATGTCATTCTGGATAACGGATGACATGTCCTGGCTAACAGAGGTTTTTTGTTATCCAGGAATGACAAAACAAATATTTTTCTTTATAATCAGGCACTAACTTAACCACCTATGGAAAACTACAATTTAGCTATCATCGCTTAAGGTAATCTTTTAGATCAAATAGTTAGTTTTTTTTAAATAAAAACATTATAAATGGTTTATCAGTGTTATCCAAAAGGACACATGATATTGCTACAAAGTGCACCAGTGACTGAAAAAGTCAAAATATCAACATTTTAAGAGATGCTTCCTGACCTTTGCACGTGTTCTGGTGCTCCTTCAGGGTCTTCCTTTTGATACAATATTATGTCACATGACATACCAAAATGCATTATGGTGTAAAATGGTCATTGATGTCTGTTATCCAGGACTGACATTAGCGAAATCACAATTTGGAGACAAAAGTCTTTCTGTCATAAAAATTAAAATAAGCTTAGTATTACCACTATATTTGTAGGTATCGTTGAAAACATCATACAATTATGCCCAAGTAGATTTTAAATACTTTTATTTATATTTTTTACATTTTTGTCGTATTTTTGTATTCAGATTTTAAGCCGGGACAGTTACCCGGAATGACATTTTAGGACTTTTGAGCTCAATAGTTCCTTAAAGATTAATTATTTATAATAAATTCTCACAGGAGTAATTAAAGAGGGGGAAGTTGAGTCACTTATGAAGTGCATTTAAAAATGTAGCCTATACATTTTTTATATTATGAATATGCTTTGGACACCAGAATTGACATGCCACGTCATTGACCCAAACACTCAGTCAGCTACACTGTTTACTTCTGAATATTATAGTTTGGTTCCAGAACGTGATAAATCCATTTTGATTAATTTTAGTAAAAATGTGTTTTCTTTACCAAGAAAGTGGCAAGATGAAAACCACTATTTTCTGTTTCAAACTTTCACATAGCATCTTTAGGTTATAATATCATAAAAAATTCAAATCCAGATTTGGATTTTCAAAGATTTATTATAAAAACGGATTATTTTTCCCCAAAAATGCAATAAATTCATGACACTTTTTTTTCAAAATGATATCATATTGAAACTGTTGAAATCAGCCATCACTAAGAAATATCTCCTGAACTTTTTTGACGGCGATCAGCTCACAGAAACTGATTTTGCACGGGCACTTTGCACTGCTCCCTGAATCGCGACGCGCTTATTCATTTGTTAACGTTATCGCAACTGTGTAATAGTAGCCTATGCTATTCACCAACTAAACATATCCTATTTAATGCGTTCACAGTCTCTTTCACGGGCATCATTCGTAGTAGGCTAGCCTATTCACAAACTGTTTGCTCAAGCATAGCGTTTTCTCGGAGTTCACTGTGTGCTAATTTAATACGTTAACGAATGATCGTTGCGACGGAAGCGAATCAATCAAAACTAACTTTAGCTGGAAAACAACTTAATTAAAGAACCGCTATTAAAGCCAAACAATCTCTGTTACCTTAAATTATACATTTATCTCTGTAAAGCTGCTTTGAAACAATCTACATTGTTAAAAGCGCTATATAAATGAGGATGACTTGACTTGACTTGATAAAAACAGAGCGTTGCTATGGACGCGGAACGGACTATTTTCTTTTTGCGGAAGCAATACAATCGTTTTTAAATCAATAAACTCCTTTTTAAATCAATAATTTGTGTCAAGCCATGTAGGTAGCCATGTAATAAGCGGGATAATGTATAGCGAGGCGGTTGTTATAGCGAATACCGGTAACTACCCCTTCAGGCTGATTCAAGAATGCCAGAGGATGTCAAATCACCCTCCGCTTCGCGTCGGGGTCCCGTTCAGCCTGTCGGGGTTGTTATTCGCTATAACAACCGCCTCGGTATACATTATCCCTTACATAATATATATATACAGTATATATATATATTTTTTTTTTTTTTTTTTTTTTTTTTATTATTATTTGTTTTTTTTTATGCATAAGTCCCCTGCAGGTCTGTGTATCCCTGCTTAAGAATCACATTTCAAAGTCAAAAGTTATTACTACAACTCTATATTTATTAATTTTGGCCAATACACAAATAGTTAAGTACAGTACAATATTTTACATAAAAATAAATAATGATAAAAAAAGCCCAGATACACCAAGGTTACTGTGCTTGTTTGAAGCACATAGAGGAAGCTCTCTCTCTCTCAGCTGTATATTCGGCTTTGCTTTCAGTGTTTATTACAGTGTTCGACACAGAATCAGAAGCTTGAATTAAAATAACATAAGCTAAAAAACAATACAATTAACCTTAAAATAAAATAAGCTAAAAATTAAATAATTAAAATAAGCATAAAAATAAATAAGCTTAAAATGAAATAAATTAAGGTTAAATAATATATAAAGGTTATATAAAGGTTATATATTTTATAAATTAAATAAATAGGTCAATAATTTATGAATTATGTTAATGATTGTTCATAAATTATGTTAATATTTTGACTATTATTATTATAGGTGTATAATATATATATATATATATATATATATATATATATATATATATTGAGATTCAGGTTGAAGCACATAGAGGAAGCTCTCTCTCTCAGCTGTATATTCTGCTTTGCTTTCAGTATTTATTACAGAATCAGAAGCTCTGATATTATAACTCTTGAAAGATGTTTCCGTTCGGCTGCTGTCTCCATTGCAGGTTTGACATCTCTGGCATTCCCTGAGAGATCAGTTTCTGCTGGATCTGAGGAAACAAACACAGACTCATGTGTGCTGGACAAATACTGCAGTTAGTTAGAAAACAGCAACACTATACTCTCAAATCAATCAGCTCTCAGTTAGAAATCCTGTGTCGAGTCGGGAAGTCTGATTCATTTTAGAGAGTCGTCCAGATGGTTCATGTACAGTTCACAAAAGATTCACCATTAAAATAAAAGAATTACAGATTAATTTATGTCCCTGAACAGCTGTTTTTTTTTTGTGAATGTTGTCCTTGCTAAGTTCAAGAATAAAGATGAATTAATACTGTCTCTCACCTCCTTGAGGATCCTCGCCCTCACATCAGGATCGTTCACATTCTGATCCGATTCCAGCTCCAGTCTCAGAACCTGTTTAAACACTGGGACTGTGGGCGAAATACACGTTAGCAAAACAGGTTACGACTGTAACTGTGGTTCCCTGAGAAGGGGAACGAGACACTGACGCTATGGGGACGCCACCAGTGTCTGAAGCATGTGTGAAAACACTCCACTCTGATTGGTTGGCGAAAGGCCAGTGTTGGGGAATGTTACTTTGAAAAGTAATGCATTACAATATTGCGTTACTCCTTTAAAAGTAACTAACTGCGTAACATAGTTACTTTTTTTTATAAAAGTAAAGAGTTAGGTTACTTTTGCATTACTTTTTTTTTCACCTGAGCTGGGCTTGTTTTTTTATAACAAAAAAAAAAGTAATATTTTTGGGCAAATGTAAAGACCCTTTCACACCGAAAGGTGAAATAATAATCCTCAGGCTGAAGGAAATGCAGATTCACTCCTGTACAGTAGAGGGCGCCGCTCAAACAAACCTTCAGCTGTTATTCTGGATAACAGAAGAAGAGATGCAGGAGAAGAAACTTTAAATAAAAACTAAAAATGCTATAGTCATTTTTTCTTATGGTTTAACTGAATCATCGAAGGTCAGAAGAAAGTACATTGGTCAATAAAGTGAGATTAAATGCATAAAAATGTATGCTTTATTTAACATATTTAGTTATTGGAGGTTTGCATAAGTATTCTGATTCTGCATTTCACTTTCATTTTGAGGAATATTGAATCTTTTTCAGTGCAGGTGAGATGAGTAAATGCTCATAGTTCAGGCAGGCCACGTCAGCCAAGCCCGCATCAGCTGTTAGCCAGCTGTTCATGACGGTGTCGACACCTATCTCAGCGGCACACAGAAATCTCACACTCCTTCAGCATTTCCCACATAGCTTGCTGCTCGCATCTAAACTCCCTCCTCCAACCCCAACTCCTCCTAACCAAACCTTCATCTTTCTGATCACTTGTTTTCTTTACAGTATAATCTTGGCAATTTTTATCATGCATTGTATTTCACATGTAATTGCTCATTCCAACTCATGTAATTGAGAATTGTATCATGCATATACTGGTTCTGTTCTGTACCCCATGGGGGGTTTGCCTTGCTGCTCTCCCGCTCTGTCCAGGTATAGCTGCATGGACAGGCGTGGGTGGGAGTTTTGCCCAGAATAGAACCATGCCGCCAACACTAACTGTATGCTATATTATCACAATAAATCTATTTATCCATACTTGGCGAAGTGGTCCTGACTGAAATTAAGTCTAGAACTACAATAACCATCATGTTCACACACACACACACACACACACACTCACAATGCCTCTGCACTTCGATTTGTCTCAACATGAGTGTCAGTCAATAAATCAGAAAGCAAAAATACTTGCATTACTTATTTGAAAAAGTAACTCAGATATCTTGTAAATTTTAAAAGTAATGCGTTACTTTACTAGTTACTTGAAAAAGTAATCTGATTACATAACTCAAGTTACTTGTAATGAGTTTCCCCCAACACTGCTCACATGTCTCATGACCACAGCGTGCCTGGTTTAAATATGAATATGCACACTTCCAAAACACGCTTGCTTGGATTTTTAATAATTTCAA
Source organism: Squalius cephalus (assembly GCF_949319135.1). Classification (NCBI taxonomy): domain Eukaryota; kingdom Metazoa; phylum Chordata; class Actinopteri; order Cypriniformes; family Leuciscidae; genus Squalius; species Squalius cephalus. The sequence continues at coordinate 1,735,258 of NC_137124.1, forward strand.
ATAAACATGCGGAACGCGTTCATACATTTGTTTTTGATTTCAAAATTAAGAGTCGCTATGAAAAAAACAACAACACCGATTTCAAACCATGTCATCTGACTGACATGCGATATTATTTACATGACAGCGCACTGCGGATTTATATAGCTAAAAGAAACTTGAGTTTTAAACCACGAACTATCTCTATCTCTATCTTTATGGCTTTGCGTAGCTACACATCAGACATGAAAACACACTCACTCGCATAGCAGAAGAAAGGTCTGGGACTGCTGCACGCCTGATCATCCCACAGTCTGGGATCCTGTAGTTGTTGAGCCACACATTCTCCCGATCCATCCGGCTGATCCAAGTCCCAGTTCCTGAAGGAAGACGTGTTGCTGTCGGACCAGGCGAAAGCATCTTGGAAGAGGCCGATATATGTGCGTCCTCCTGCGGGAATGAGCTGCTGGATCTGAAGGTTCTCGTCCGGGTTCCTGACGCTGACCAGATCTGTGTGAAACTGTCTGCAGTAACTCTGAGCTTCTCTCCATGACTTCAGCTCATTAATCATGATGTATTTCTGTTCATTATTCTGACCTAAGAGATAGAAAAAGAGAAGAGTTGAATTTGCAGCAATCAACTGGTCGGGCATAGGGCTAGAACACCATGCCATGGATTCAAAGTTTATCATGTTACAATATTATATTATTACCTATAAATACCCAGACAGCAACACAGTGTCGGCCCAGATCTGGTACACATGGATTCCACAAGGCCCGGATGTGTGCCGGATCCGGGCCGACACTGTTTGTGTAATATGTAGTATGTAATCTATACACAAAACTTTAAAATTATTTGCAATAAACACAACGTTTGTGAAACGCAAACGGTTTGCGAGTCTCCATGTTTACAGCTTATTTCAGTCTTTTAAAATGTCATGTTTACTTAAATGTGTTGCCTGCCATTTCTTTGTAATTAATTGTGAAATTAACTAGCAGTTTAGGAGTGAAAATTGTTTCTACACAAATTATTTTTTTATTTCCATCACAAAAAGTTTTGTGAGCGAACACACAGTTTCTCAGGGAACGCAAAAGTTTTGATATATAGTTTGAGATATAATTTCCCGTCCCATCTCTTTTATTACAGTTTTTGGTCAAGGTCGAAGAGGCCATGCACGGACCCCTATTTCTGATGATATAAGAGCAACTTTGGTGGACCATGTCATCAACCATGGCCTGACTATGAGGGAAGCTGGGCAGAGAGTCCACCCACATCTAAGCCGCTTTACAGTGGCATCTGTAATAAGAACATTCTGACTAGAAAACAGCTTTGTCTTCACCTCTCTACCTTCTACTCTACTCAGATGGTATTTACAGCACTGTACTACAGTATATCACATTACCACATCACGTGTACAGGGTATTGCAGGGTGCTAATGCTCCTTTTGCAGCCAAAGTGGTAGTTTTTGTGAAACATACCATGATTACTTGTATTGAGATGTTTCAGTACAGTGGATGATACAGTATATACAGTAAAGTACTGTAAGAAAAAGAAGCAAACCAATGACAATTTGTGGTTGTATTTCTCTAGAATGACTAGAAGACCTTCTGGGGGAGGACGCCAACGCCTGTTCACACAACAGCAGGAACCGTTGTGGACCTAGTGAGGGCAGACAATGCCATCCGTCTCCACCAGCTATGACAGAAAATACTTGCAGACAGGCAAGTGTTCAACAGCATAAACCATGTGAGCATCACCACCATCAGACGCATCTTGGGAAAACACAACATCACCATGAAGCAGCTCTACAGGGTCCCAGGGTCAAAGGACAGTGTCAACAGTGTCAGGGTCAAAGGACAGTGTCAACAGTGTCAGGGTCAAAGGACAGTGTCAACAGTGTCAGGGTCAAAGCACTTCGAGCTGAATATGTACGGGTAAGTGTAACTGTCCTTTACATTTACAATACAGTATTGGTGAAACCCAGTAGCAGCTGAATATGTACCATATCAGCACCACATGGATCCATTCGGAGAGCTACACAGGTACCTGTGTGATGGGGTGAGGGTTCTGTATGTGTAGCACTGTAGTACAGTAATATGTTTGTTTTTGTTACAGAGAATCTTGGCCATGGATGGAGCTGCACAGCCTCATGAATTCATTTTCATTGATGAAGCTGGATTCGACCTGAGCAAAACAAGACGACGGGGTCGACGACGGCGAATTGTGCACGTCCCGGGGCAGCGCGGGGGAAATATCACAATGTGTGCCGCCATAAGCCTTCGAGGGCTTCTGCATCATCATGCAAAACTAGGTCCATACAATAGCCAACATATACTCACATTTCTAGATGCTCTCCATAATATACAGTGAGGAAAATAAGTATTTGAACACCCTGCTATTTTGCAAGTTCTCCTACTTGGAAATCATGGAGGGGTCTGAAATGGTCATCGTAGGTGCATGTCCACTGTGAGAGACATAATCTAAAAAAAAAAATCCAGAAATCACAATATATGATTTTTTAACTATTTATTTGTATGATACAGCTGCAAATAAGTATTTGAACACCTGTCTATCAGCTAGAATTCTGACCCTCAAAGACCTGTTAGTCTGCCTTTAAAATGTCCACCTCCACTCCATTTATTATCCTAAATTAGATGCACCTGTTTGAGGTCGTTAGCTGCATAAAGACACCTGTCCACCCCATACAATCAGTAAGAATCCAACTACTAACATGGCCAAGACCAAAGAGCTGTCCAAAGACACTAGAGACAAAATTGTACACCTCCACAAGGCTGGAAAGGGCTACGGGAAAATTGCCAAGCAGCTTGGTGAAAAAAGGTCCACTGTTGGAGCAATCATTAGAAAATGGAAGAAGCTAAACATGACTGTCAATCTCCCTCGGACTGGGGCTCCATGCAAGATCTCACCTCGTGGGGTCTCAATGATCCTAAGAAAGGTGAGAAATCAGCCCAGAACTACACGGGAGGAGCTGGCCAATGACCTGAAAAGAGCTGGGACCACCGTTTCCAAGGTTACTGTTGGTAATACACTAAGACGTCATGGTTTGAAATCATGCATGGCACGGAAGGTTCCCCTGCTTAAACCAGCACATGTCAAGGCCCGTCTTAAGTTTGCCAATGACCATTTGGATGATCCAGAGGAGTCATGGGAGAAAGTCATGTGGTCAGATGAGACCAAAATCAAACTTTTTGGTCATAATTCCACTAAACGTGTTTGGAGGAAGAAGAATGATGAGTACCATCCCAAGAACACCATCCCTACTGTGAAGCATGGGGGTGGTAGCATCATGCTTTGGGGGGGGGGGGTTTCTGCACATGGGACAGGGCGACTGCACTGTATTAAGGAGAGGATGACCGGGGCCATGTATTGCGAGATTTTGGGGAACAACCTCCTTCCCTCAGTTAGAGCATTGAAGATGGGTCGAGGCTGGGTCTTCCAACATGACAATGACCCGAAGCACACAGCCAGGATAACCAAGGAGTGGCTCTGTAAGAAGCATATCAAGGTTCTGGCGTGGCCTAGCCAGTCTCCAGACCTAAACCCACTAGATAATCTTTGGAGGGAGCTCAAACTCCGTGTTTCTCAGCGACAGCCCAGAAACCTGACTGATCTAGAGAAGATCTGTGTGGAGGAGTGGGCCAACATCCCTCCTCAGTGTGTGCAAACCTGGTGAAAAACTACAGGAAATGTTTGACCTCTGCAATTGCAAACAAAGGCTACTGTACCAAATATTAACATTGATTTTCTCAGGTGTTCAAATACTTATTTGCAGCTGTATCATACAAATAAATAGTTAAAAAATCATACATTGTGATTTCTGGATTTTTTTTTTTTAGATTATATCTCTCACAGTGGACATGCACCTACGATGACAATTTCAGACCCCTCCATGATTTCTAAGTGGGAGAACTTGCAAAATAGCAGGGTGTTCAAATACTTATTTTCCTCACTGTAGTTGTACAGAACAGACCAGATCAGCCCAGGTTTGTGGTGGTATGGGATAATGTCAGTTTCCATCGGGCTGCTCTGGTCCAGGCCTGGTTCACCAACCACAATCAATTTGAAGTGGTATACTTTCCCCCTTACTCACCATTTTTAAACCCTGTAGAGGAATTCTCTTCGGCTTGGAGATGGCGTGTATATGCCCCAACAGACGGCGGGATCCATGAGCCCACGTATGCACAATTGCCATGATTTTCTGTGTTTACAGTATAGTGTTTTTTCTATTATTATTATTTTTTTTGCTTTATCTGAATTCATGTTACTGCAATGTACAATATTGAGTAGGCCTATTTACTTTTTTGGTTGTTTGAAAATGTGCCTCCTGAAAATATGCCTTCTGAATAAACAGTGAAAATCAAAGACTGCAGTGTTTTATATAAAGTAGACTAGTGTGTTCCCCCTGATCTGAAAGTGTATGCATATGATGCAAGTATGTGTCATTTTGTCATCCGAGTTACATTTTGACAAAGGAATGTTAGGTTTTGATAGTAGAGTTTCAATTTGACACAGATGTGAATGGTATATTTCCCAGTGTTGTGTCATGTTTACTTGTGTGTAGAGTTTTGGCACAATGAGCGAAGTTTTGCAAAATGTGTTCAAGCAACGGGCAAAAACTGTAATCTCCACCATGAAGACTCCGTAAAATAACCATCTACAAAAATGGATAAATGTGAATGCAATACCAGTAATTAATTACCATCGTAGCATATGAAGGTCCTAGCCGTCCCACACGACACGTCACGAAATTGCCCCACATCAGTCATTACTGAACAATATTCATCACCAGCTAAGTTATCTGGTTGGCCTTGAACCCAGTTTCTGTATTCGGTTTCTCCGTCCTTGTAAAACTCTTGATCGGCCAGAGCCCAGTGCCACAGCTGGCGACTCGAATCCCTCAGTCCAATCCAGGCGGATCCAGTGAACGTGAAGTCTCCGAAAGCGAAGAGCTCCTCCATTTCTGCCCGGTCCCAGAGAGTCATCAGGTCGGTGTAGGTGTCTCGGCAGTATCGCTGAGCCTCGTCGAACGCTTTGGTTTGATTCACGAAGTAGAAGGTTATAGAGGGATTTAAAGTGCCTTGAAAAATACATACTTTTTTGTTATAATTGCCATTTAAACTGCAGGTGCAAATACACTATATAATTGGTGGGTCTCTACCTACTTCATGAGGATGCATACTGAGCTACTTACGTAAAGTATAATAGTGTATATCTCACCTATAACATGGTATATACCGCAGCTCATGAGGACGAGAAGCAGCATCTGACCCATGGCTCCTGTCAACAGCAAATATGACAAACTCAAACAATACTAGAACCCCGTGAGCAGATTACAAATCTACCAATGAGGTCAGGAAAATAAACTTGTTTCCCTTTGAATTAAGTTTATTTGATTGATATATTTTCCTCTTTTAAGGATAAACCTACTTAATTGTTTATCTATATTTAATTTAGCTTCTCCAGTTGTTGTATCTTGATTTAACCCTCTGGTGATGTTCGGTGTTTCTGACCAAAGATTTTATTGCATTTTTTTTTTTTTTTTACTTCATCGGAATGGTACGAAACTTGGTAAAGGTTTTGGCACTTGCTGTGTGAACACACACACACAAAACAATCATGGCCATGATTCGAAAAGGTTAAACAGTCCTGAAAAAAATAGTCACACTTGTGCTCCTCGCGGTCAAAAATGAATGAGAGACAAATTTAATCTAGTGAAAACTTTTGGTTCTGCCGCCAAACATCATCTCACTGAAAGCTAATTTTTTTGAGATATCAACCTCAAATTTGGAACGAATTGTTTAGATTTTGGCTTTGATTTTCTTGCTGTTTTAGAGTAAAACTTGTTTTTGAAAATATATATTTCATATAAAAATGTAAATATATTCAATAAAATTTTTTTTTTTACTTCAGCAATAATCTGCCAAGTGTCATCTTTAAGAGATCATGCTTAAAACAAGTACAAATATCTGTCAATGCCAGTAGGGTCAAAAAGATAAACTTAATTCAAAATTTACGACCTTTCTCAAAGACTCCAGGGTCATTGTGCATTTCCAGTAAATTCATCTTGATTTAAGAATGTTTAGACATTTGCATTCGGCATTTGTAAGTCTCTTTGGATAAAAGCGTCTGCTAAACGAATGAACGTAATCATCAGACGATTTATGAAATATGAAAACAAACCAACAGTATTTCTTCTGAGATAACGTGACTCGTTTGAAGATATCATTACTGGAACACAACCTGTGAAGCGATAAAGCTTCAGAAAGACTCTTACCTGTGGTGTTGAGCTCAGAGATCTGTCAAAGCTCTCCTGGTTTAATGCTTCTCCTCACAGCGTTCTGCTTTTCTGGACCCGTCTTAATGACACACGCTGATTTTCATCTGAATTTGCTTGAAACATGAAGCCTTTTATTCAAAACACATTAAAGGAGGCACGCGATGGAACATCGTGACAGGCAGAAAGACGGTTTGGCAGTTCAATAAAGTGACTCAAATCAAGAAACATTTACTGAAGAAGCTAAATTAGTTCTTGTTTTCTAAAAAAGTATCAAAATGAAGTGAGTTTGTGCTTAAAACGAGAAGAGATATCTAACAAAATGTATTTTTCTGACTCCATTAGCAGATATTTGCTCTTGTTTGAAGCACAAACTTCATTTTGATACATGACTTAAACAAGACTTGATATTTTAAGTCATTTGGCTTCTCCAGTAAATGTGTCTCGGTTTAAGAATGTTTTAGATATTTGTGCAGGAAAACAAGACAGAATCTCATTTCTTTGCCGTGTATCGAGCTAAAGTTAATGTGATGGCAGCCTGATCTGGGAACAGTTTTATGAGAAATGTTTGAGTTCTTAAAGAAACTTGTCTTCAAATGCTCACCACCTGAGATATTAAAGAAATGTCCCATCTAAAGTCTCAAGTCCCTGAATTCTTCAACGTCCCTCGACTCAAAGCTTTGTTTCTGGAATCACTCAGAGGCCATTTTCATGATATTTGACTAAAGACCTGATGATCCCGACCGGATCATCTTTCCTATAAAACAGAGATTAATGCTAGCTAGATCATTCCTTACTCCTTAATCACTCCTGCTTGCATTATTCTTACAGTATTTTTGTTGTTGTTATTCTAAGTTTTTAAATGTCAGATGAAATACTTTAAAAACCACTTTATTTTGGCGCCCTGTTCAGCTCACACTCATCTGACATATTTCCAGCATCTTTATTGACATCACTATTGACGTGTAGTCAACTTGAAATGTGAAGTTGTATTAACTTGGAAATTTGAGTTCTCTCAAGAAGTTAATTCCGGGAAAGTTATGTTAATGCAAAATGTTAAGCTGTGATAGCTAGGTGCATAGATAATTGTAATAAGTAAAATAATAACATTCATGAAGTCGAAAGTGTCTTTGAGGCTGCGAATGCAAATATTTCATGCAAAGAAACTGAATTGAAAACAATCTGATGCAAACACAGACATGCTGACAATCATTATTATTTACTTATGAATTTATTTTACAGAGAGCATTCAGATTTGAGTTTTTGAGCGTCTGACACTCTTAAAAATAAAGGTTTCTAAAGGATTGTTTTTTCTTGCAGTGATTCCATAAAAGAACCATTTTAGTTCCACAAAGAAGCTTTCAGTGATCATTTTCTCTTAGTGTGAGGAACCTTTTAATGATCTTAGGAGCCTTTAGAAATGCCATGGATGTTAAAGGTTCCTCACTGATGCCAATAAAGAACCTTCATGTTTAAGAGTGCACTGTAAATTTAATATAAAGTAAATTTTAATTTAATAAGCAGATTTCTGGAAAAAATGATCACAACATGATGATATAAACCGTGTATTTAATTATTTTTACGTTAGCCGACTACAGTAATGAACTAATCTTAATTCTAAACACACTACAAACTAGAAGTACTCTATTAAAGTTTGTTAATGGTAATATTTAATAGTCAAGTCAAGTCTCCTTCATTTATACAGCGCTTTTATCAATATAGAGTGTTTCAGAGATAATAGGAGATTACAGTAGCAGAGATTGTTTTGGCTTTACAGCAGCTCTAGAATAAAGTTATGAAGTTATAATAATAAATAAAGTTATAATAATCTTCTGCCCTTAAAGCTCTTCGTTCATGCCTGTTGTTCCGTTCTTCATTTTTTGGAAAATCCTTCCATCGGGATGTTCCCGCCAGGTTAGCTTCACGTCGGCTGCGAGTCCCTGCGCTCGCAGACTCTGCTGGACCTGAGGAGAGGAGTTCAGAAGCGGCACAGGAACTTATGATTTATGGAAGACCATTTCTCATTAGACACACATAAAACGTTAGCCTCATAGCATAATTGCCCAAGTCATATTTAAAAAAAAAAGACTTAGGCAATTATTCTAGCTTTTGTGAATCATAATGACATAAAAACTCTAAATTATGGCATACTGAGTCATTATGATAAAAAGTCAAATAATTATTATTGTAATTATGACATTAAAGTTTAAATTATGTTGAAAAGTAAAAATTATGACATACTAATTTAAAATGATGACAAACTAATTTTAAATTAACGTCAATTATGACAAAAAGTTAACATTATATGACAATAATTTAAAATTAAGACAAACTAATTTGAAATTTACATTAATTATGACAAAAAGTTAACATTATATGACATACTAATTTAAAATGAAGACAAACTAATTTGAAATTAACATCAGTTATGACAAAAAGTCAATTATGACAGTCATAATTTCCATTGTGTCATTTCTATTGTGAAACATAATTTCTTTCTTTTAATCTCATAATTATGAATTTCATTTTCAAATCATATAAAGTCAACATTTTGAAACATTTTGACAAAGCCAACGTTTTGATATACAAAGCTGAGATTATGACAAAGTCTTAAAGTCACGAAATTATGACATAAAAATGTGAAATTATGACTTAAGTCAATTATGACAAAAAGTAAATAATGACAGTCATAAGTACAACTTTTCATCTCATAATTATGAATGAGTCATAATTATTAATAAATATGTCCTAATTTTGAATTTATTTACCATAGTTTAAATTTTTTGTCATATATTCACTTTTTGTCATAATTGTGGATACTACATCTGAACTGAACTGGACGATGACATCTCGGTTTTCTCCAGAGCAGCTATATATATATATAAACTAAATTCATAACTTTTTTACAACAGAAATGAACTATCACTGAACTTAAGCTGGACTGTGACTCTATTTTCTTCTAGAAACAAACTCTGTTGCATTATTTTCCAGTTATCTCTGTAAAGCTGCTTTGAAACACTCTGTACTGTAAAAAGCGCTGTATAAATAAAGGAGACTTGACTTGATTTGACTCACCTTATTCAACACATCAGCTGTAATTGCTTGATCATTGACATTATCTCCTGCTTTCACCTCCAGTCTTAATATCTGTTGCTTCACTCGTGCTGTGGAAAGAAATGAAAGTGAAAAATACAAAAACACATGATTACAATCACTTTGAATAAAGATGAGAAAAGGTTTGGTTGCACAGCGAGTGTTCGCCATATGAACAGGACTCAGTGATATGCCGAATATTTACAATATGTGTTGAGAAAAACATGAACATTGTGAATATTGCATTGATTTAGGGTTTAGAAATGATGAGAATTAAGTCAGATGTTTTAATAGCATTTTCAATTTAAACCTCAGTAGTAAAACGTGTGTGAAAGTTATTTAACTCGATTTATTTCCGTGCATAAGTTCAAATTGTCCATTTAAATGACCTGATCACCATCACTCCAAAACACCTGTATGTATCTGCATGGATTTATTTAGTTTTATATATATATGTTGATAAATATCACATATATTATTATTGCTTGTGTTCATTTAGTGAAACAATTCATTATAATTTTCAACTTGCTTTTTACAATGCATGAAATGTAAAATGTCTTCTAGAAATTTGGGGGGGAAAACAACACTTTTAATTCATTTCAGAGCTAATATTTAAATACTGATATATATTGAATACGGCATATCTAAAGTATTATCTTCTTTTATTTTAGATTAAGAGTTTTTACTTGAAAATGTATAAAGCTAGACAATGAAACAACAACAAAAATATCATGTTTAAAATAACTGTACTTGTCTGGCATAAGAAGAAGTTGGATGATGAGCAGGTCTGATCATCAACCTGTCCGTACTCATCTAAAGCGCCACACATGTCTGCTCCAAACGCATTATCTGGTTGTCCTTCCGCCCATGGCAGAGGGGAATCAAGGCTTGTCTGATTCAGCCACTTCCACGAGTCCCTGAACAGACCGATCCAGGCACAAAGGTGTTGTTGGATCATCTTGGTTAGCTGTAGATTCACATCTCTGTTCTTCACGGTGAACAGGTCTGAATAGTTTTTCCTGCAGTAACTCTGGGATTCGTTCCAGGACAACTGTGGATCAGTAACTAGTACCGGCTGTCCTTCTGTAAAACACCAGAATAACTACGATCAACTCAACAGGCCAATCTAATTGCATATGCATATTCATCCACGTGATCCCATGTTTAACAGTGCAAGACATTAGGAAAATATGAGTTACGGATGTGCCGTCACATTACATTGCTAAAAAATATTTTTTTTTGCAAAAAAGTTTTTTTTTTTTCTTAAAGTTAAAAAAAAAAAAAAAGTTTTTCTCAGTCTTTTCCACTGGCCAAATAGTATTTTAATTTCTTTATATTTTTAATGTAAACAGATAGGCCTTATTGTGCATTATTGATAATTATTTCTGCTATTATCATGTGCTAAGCAAACATTAAAACAGGAAAAGTCTTCAAAAGCAGCGCATCCACTACAAATATCTTAACAAAAATGTTCTCGGTAATGATTTCATGTTTTATGATTTCAATTTAAGTGCTTAACTCCATTAATGAGGCTGGGATGTTTAATCTAAATGTGCATATCAGATGTAAAACATAGTTTAAATCATTCCTTTATTTCTGTAAACGGTCTGTTATTGTGAACTGTATTACTTCATTATGAGTCCTAATCATAAATTGATGTAGCTATTTCATAAAACCATTTTTTTTTCCATGCAGTGGCCAATTTTGAGAATTTGCTTCCTTAACATGTCTTCTTGTGACTAGTGGAAAGAAATCATCTAAATTACAGAGTTTATTTTGTACACTTTATCTTTTTGCATCTGTAGATATCAATTACTATATGTAACTTTTAAAGGCCGATTTCTCAAAATGAGTTTTTTTCTCAACTTGTGTAACACGTATATACACCAAAACTTACAGTTTTATTCCTATCTATATTCTGAAGGTTTTTACTGAAGGGTTTGTTCATATGTCATTCAACCTGATTTATACAACATTTTATTCCTAAAAACATGGTGAAAATGTATTTTTTTCCGTCTATTGAAAGTATTTTCTGATTTATGGAGTGATAAGAAGAGAAATCCAAAATCCCTTCTATAAAATACTTTAACTTCAACATGTCATCAAAATCAAACAAGAATTTTTGAACCTGGCTTTATCCAATATTCAAATTTTTGTTCTGGAACTGTATGCAATTTTGAGCATATTTAAAATATGAATGCATAATTTGCATATTTACATATAAGATGTCAGAAATCTTGCAATACGCAATATTTAAGCTCATGTACAGTGGCATGCGGTGAAATCTGTAAGCTCTTTGATATAATGGCTGAACTAATATTGACTGAATTGATACTGTAAATATTTTATCTTTATTCTTACCCCTATTTTGGCAAAAAAAGGGCATTGTCAGATTACAGGCTTCATCCCACCAGTATCCAGTTGACCGTAGATTTACACAATATTGTCTTCCATGCAAATTGTTTGGCTGATCAGAATCCCAGTTTAAGTAAGTCACGCTTTCATCTTGAAAAGACCAACGCCAGCTGTCCGCATCATCATACAACCCGATCCACGAGAAAAACTGTAGTTCGGCTCTTAACTTGTTTAACTCGCTCCACTCTTCATCAGTCTGTACAGTGGCCAAGTCAATGTAGTTCTGTCGACAGTAATCTTGAGCCTCATCCCACGTTTTATACTTTTGGATCAGAATATACTCACGCGTGCCGCACAGAATCAGTGAGAGAAACCCTGAGTGGAGTTAACACAGAGTTAGTACAAAAATCCAGTAATTCAGTGTTCAGATGGTCAATGAAAAGTGACTTAATGGAGATCACATCCAAACACAAAACACACTCACCTGAGAGCAGAAAGAGATGGATCAGTCTTTGCTTCATCGCTGCTGAGATTAGATTAGTGAGGTCTTCTCCATAGACTAGCTAAATATCAATGCACCCTGAATTAAAATATTGTTCTGTCCTGGGGTAAATACACACACCCATGTTCATTTGTGTATTGAAATCAGTTTTGTCTTTATTCTTTGACAACAGCAGCATTAGGGATTCGTGGTGTAAAGATTTGCTCAGCTAATGATGCACATCAAATGTGTTTACACAAATATAGGGAGAATCAATGCAGAAAAAAGGGATTTGTTTGCATAGGAAATCATGTTATTGGCTTTCGTTCATGAAAAGCTTTTGTGTTCCTGACATCTGTGTGAATCGGTTTAAGATGAAATACACAATTTAATATCTTGTAGAATAAGGATGCCACTTAATGAATTTGATTAAGATAGCGTTTTAGCAACAAAATGCACATGTAATATTTTATCAAATAGAAGTAACATGTTTCACAAAAGCAATAAGGCCTTTTACCCATGACTATTTTCACAATGCAGTCATACTTTCCTTCCGGCCAATCTTAACTTCTGAATTACTATTTGAAAACGCCATTTTTGAACAATTAACAAGTTTTATTAACTAGGGCTGAGGCCGTTTCTGTGCTGTTTCGAAGAAATGAGGTTGTTGAAGCATGTGTGACGGAAAGAGAGAGAGAGAGAGTGTGTGTGTGTGTGTGTGTTTACCTGCATCTGATGGGGAAAAAGTGGTGAAGCCTCAGTACACTAAATAAACTGCGTTGTGTGAAGATAGGGTTCGTTTTACAGTAGCACCCATTCATTTCCAAAATATCCACCAACGATTAGTCGCGACAGTCGTAAAACGCTTCAAGTGATTCGATGACATCAGGGCCATTACATCATCACACCTTCTCCAATGGCACTCCTCCTAAACAAATATCGCAAAGCCATTCGTTTTACTTAAAAACTAACAATGTAATTTATAGTTTTAGTAGCATGCAAAGCTATTTTATTAAGCAGTAGTTTTTGACAACACTTTTTTATATTTTTTTAATACGCTCACCATTCTTATGTTGTAGTAGATAGAGCAGGTGTGAACAGACACATAGCCATTCATTTAATTTTGAATTGTTTTGCGTTTTGAGTGTAAAAGCATCATTAGCGCCATTAGGCGTTCGCGGTGTAGTCATCGTTTGCTCAACTAAATGATGCTCAGCAAATGCATTTACATAAGTACAGAATAATCACTGCATAGGTGAAGGGAATAGTTTGCATGTGAAATCATGTTGTTATCTGCATTTGTTCAGGGAACGCTTTTGAGTGTACGACGTCTGTATTCACCAAGCCGGTGGACTAACCATTCTGTTCAAAACTTACCTGGTAGAGTTGGTGAAAGAGTAAAGCTGTCAAAAAGTCTGGCCAGTTACAATGAAATACCAATTTCTTTGGCAATTATACACAAAATACCACGTGTTAGTGACCGGCTAGTTGGTCTTGTCAAGCAATGCATTTTAAAAAGCTCTCTGTATATCTTTCAGACACTGATTTTTACACTTTTCTGGATGATTTCACTCACTTGACAGATAGTACGACCACCAGTGTGCAAAATCCATCTGAGAGATGTGATGTTTTTCCCTTTTTTGTTGAAACCTTTACTCATGGCTGGACTCAAAAGAAAGTGTTTCAAAACAGAAATTTCTTTATCACAAAATAATTATACAATTTTATGTAAAAACACAATTTGCATGCATAATCATTTTCTATTGTTCATCCACACAAATTGTATTCTTCGCTGTCCTGTTATTTTTCTTTGTGGATAATAAAATTACACATCATATCAAATGTCATATACACGAGTCTGCACAAATTCAATGAATAAATTGACAGCATAAAGCAAAAAGACAGAGGATCAGTATGACCGAGCTTCAGTCCACATGACTGACTGTAGCTTCTCCAGTTAATGGTCAAGGCTTTATGCTAACTTGACAGTGTCAGCTTCAGTAGTTGTACAGTGATGTGCTGAGCTCAGTGTAAAACCCAATTGAGAACAACAGGAAATTACTTTAGCTCTGTTGTATTTTTCTTAAATTTGTACTTCAACTATAACTAACAATAATAACCATAATGAATTATAATGAACTAATAAATCCAACACAATCTCCATTGCAGATTATAATTATTTTAGATTTTGTTGAATTGGTGACTAATTCGAGTGAATTTGTATGATCTCATTTGTACATTTCTGTATGATCTGCTTAAGCCCCAATGATGGTTATATATTTATTCCTAAAAATCATACATTTTCATAGATAATCATTGTATAAAATCATTGCCACCTTGTAAAATACTTATTAAAATGGTTTTCTGGAGAGATTGGGTTGAATAAATTCTAAACATGCAAATATGTGATACAATATATTGTTTATTTCAGATATAATGTATAATTGAGAAGTGAATATAAAGGAGCTAAAAATAATCATTCTAATGGAAATAATCTTATATAATATAACTTTTTTTTATCAACAATGATCCTTGATTTTTTTTAAAACCATTCCGTCCGGCTGCTCCCGCCACGTCAACTTCACATCCGCCGCCATTCCCTGCTTTCTCAGCTTCTGATGGACCTGAGGACAGACTAATGTCAGACTGATCCAACATAAAAGTACAGGGTAATAAGGCTTCCCTTTCAGTCGGTCACGTTCGACGCCACGTTGGAGTGATACGACTCTATAGGAATCTCACTAGAGAGCCAATCTACTTCGAGTGAAACTAAATGGGCCAGTGCACAGTGGCGTGCAATCATCTGCAGCAGCTGCACTGCCTCGCATATACGCATACTGTATATATAATGAGCAGCAGGTGCGACTGCACTTCAGCTTTCCGCTGAGGAGCCGAGCGTTTCGAATGCTGATGAAAACTAAGAGTGTTGAACTTTCAACGAGCAGCTCTTCAGGAGAACCTCTCGTGTGCGGTGCTGGCGATACAGCGTGGCAGCAGGGTCGATCTCTCTTTCTCTCTCTCTTTCTCTTTGTGTTTGTGTAAAAAACTGAGCAAACAAAGGCTGTTCTCACAGCTGGTGCGGTGCGCTGGCAGCGCTGAGAAGCCATTATTACGGCTGGTAAGAGACCGTCTTCAGGAGAGAGAGTCAGCACACGGCAGGCTGCACACTTACCTGTCCGTGTTGCTGCGACCGTTCCCCTGCGTGTTTCAGCGCCAAGGAGAGCATTCCCTAAAAGAGCTTACACAAGTAGAGCTGTGTCTTTTTAAAGGTTTCTGGATGCAGTCGTTACCTGTGATCACGGGATGGTCATGAACGCTGCATCGCCTGTCTGGGCATTTGTGGAAGAGTCATGTACCCATTGTGGGATCATGACATTCTCGGAATTGTGATCGAGACTCACGTTCCTGCAAAGGGGCGGAGTCCCTGCTTCTCTGCCGTGATCTAACCCTCCTCCGAGGGTTACTTCAGGCGGTAGTGCGGGTGACCTGAGGATCACGGTGAGCACGCTTCCTTTGGGGAACCAACCCCCTAGGAACCCTCATCCCTCCAGCGCTCCTCAGCCAGTTGAGCCGTGGAGAGAGCGTGCTGGACCATCCACAAGGTGTGTACCAGTCGTTTCTTTCGACGCTCCGCTTGATGACCGGATGTCGATCGCTGCATCGGAGGGTGAGTCAGACTTCTCCAGGGATGACGATTCGGCTGCGTTGCCTCCTTCAGGAACTGCAGCGTTGCTCGAGTCAGACCCGGAGATGATGGCTATGCTTTCCCGGGCCGCCGACAGGATCGGGCTCATGTGGAACCCTCCACTGTGTCCTGAGCCCTCGAGGCTGGATGATTGGTTTATCTGGGTATCGCGTGCTGGTTCTCAGTCACCCATTCCAGTTCCTTTCTTCCCGGAGGTGCATGAGGAGCTCACTGATTCATGGACGGCACCTTTCACTGCCAGAAACCGTCCCAGTGGTTCCTCCTCCCTCACCACCCTGGATGGCGGGCTGGCTAAGAGGAACACGCACATTCCTCCAGTGGAACGGGCCGTTGCTATGCAACTGTGCCCTAACTCCACCTGGCGGGGGGAGCCGTGTCTCCCTTCCCGGGCCTTTAAGCACTCGTCTGACTTAACTGGCAAGGCTTACAAGGCCAGTGGGAAAGCCGTCTCTGCCATACACCCCATGGCGTTGCTGCAGGTTCACTGGCACTGGCACTGAAGGACCTGCATGAGAATGGTCATCATTCCCAAGTTCTCCAAGAACTTCGTGCCTCGACGGACCTCGTGCTTCCTGCGACGAAGGTGACCGTACGGTCGGTGGGTCGTGTAATGTCCACTATGGTGGTCCAGGAACGCCATCTCTGGCTGTGTCTCGCGGACATGAGGGAGACCGACAAAGTCAGGTTCCTTAACTCCCCCGTATCCCAGACCGGCCTCTTCGGCGACGCGCTGTACAGAAGCAGACTGAGACATGCCCTTTTGGGACCTTGCCCTGGTGCTTCGAGCACTCCAGGATGCTCCCTTTGAGCCTCTGCAATCAGCAGACTTAAAGCTTCTGTCCATGAAGTCTTTGCTGCTGGTTGCACTGGCCTTCATCAAGAGGGTAGGGGTCCTGCAGGCATTTCTGTCGGTCGACAAATCGTGCCTAGAGTTCGGGCCGGGTGACGGCCATGTGGTACTGAGACCCCGGTCTGGCTATGTGCCCAAGGTTCCTACCACTCCCTTCAGGGACCAGATGGTGAACCTGCAAGCGCTGCCCCTGGAGAATCCAGACCCAGCCCTGGCTTTGCTCTGTCCTGTCCATGCTCTGCGACTGTACGTGGACAGAACTCAAAGTCTCAGGACCTCGGACCAGCTCTGTCTGTTACAGAGGCCAGCACAAGGGAAAGGCTGGCTCCAAGCAGAGGATGGCCCACTGGATAGTGGATGCCATCGCCTTGGCTTACCAAGCACAAGGCATGCCTTGCCCATTCAGGTTGCATGCTCACTCTATGCTCAAGTGTTGCTTCCTCCTGGGTGTTGGCACGTGGCTCCTCGCTAACAGATATCTGTAGAGCTGGGCGACACCTAACACGTTAGCTAGAACTATAGCCTACGTGTAGAGCCGGTCTTCTCCCATGTTCTCATCCTAAGCGTCCGGTGCCAGGTCTTTATCTGTTGAATCCTTGAGAACCGGGCCTAGGCTGGGTGCCATATGTGCAACCCTCAGGGGATCCCATTTGTATATTCTTCCACGTGTCTTTCCAATGGCCCAAGTCACCCCAGTATTTCATATGCAGTACAACCTTCGGGTTAGTCCATATGTATATCTCCACATAACTCGCTTTCCCAGTGTTATCCAATAGTCCTGTATGGGTTACCACGGAACACCTCAGTCACTCTCTGTGTAAGCCCTCTCCTATCGTCCTTCCAGGCATGAAGGGGGCAGCAGCTGTGGTGCTTTGGGAGTGATTACTATACAGTCAGATCACTCAAACGTGGTGTCGAACTTGGTCGACTGAAAGGGAACGTCTCGGTTACATATGGTAACCCTCGTTCCCTGAGGGAGGGAACGGAGGCGTACGTCCCGTCGCCCCAGCTCCTGTACCCCGCTGCGCGGCCGGACCAACTGCTCGGCTCCTCAGCGAAAAGCCGAAGTGCAGTCGCACCTTCTGATCATTATATACCCGCGCTGCGAGGCAGAGCAGCTGCTGCAAACGATTGCACGCCAATGTTCATTGGGCCGTTTAGTTTCACTCAAAGTAGACTGGCTCTCTAGCGAGATTCCTATACAGTCGGATCACTCCGATGTGGTGTCTACGTTCCCTCCTTCAGGGAACGAGGGTTACCATACGTAACCGGGATGTTCTGTCTGTCTGGGTTTTAAACATGGCAAAGAAGCGAAAACAATATATAGGTTAATTTTAATCTCTGAAACTCAAAAAACCCTGGAAGCCAGTCTCAACAGGACATGAGGGTTAATGAGATGACAAAAACACAGGTGTGGTGATACGCGTATGGCTCACCTCCTTCAACACAGCAGCTGTAATCGCTTGATCATTGACATCACCGCCAGTCTTAACACATGTTGCTTAGGCCGTCCTGAGAGAAGCAATGAAACACATGAAAACACAGAAAATTAGTCATCTTCAGGAGATTTTGTCAGAAAAGACAAAGATTTTGCCACACTGTGATTACTGTGATATTTTAACGTTACAGTAACATGATTTTGTAAAGGCAAAGTACAACATGCAAAACTGTTGTTTTTTTATGCACTGGTTAATTTCAGAAGATTTTGCTTCTGTTCTATAAGCTAGTGGAAAGCAAACATCCAAAATAAACATTTAAGAGTTTATTTTATTGCACTTTATCGATTTGAGTCTGTTGATTACAATACATATTTTTAAAGGCCATTTTCAACAAAAAAAAAGAAGTTTTTTTCTCCATTTCAGTAAAAGGTATATACACCAAACCTTACAGTTTTATTCATATCTATATTCTGAAGGTTTTTACTGAAGTGTTTGCTCATATATCATTAAACCTGATTTTTATAACATTTTATTCCTAAAAACATGTAGAAGATGCATTTTTTCTGTCCATTAAGAGTCTTTTTTATGATTTATGGAGTGATAAGAAGAGAAATCCAAAATCCCCTCTGTAGAAACCTTTAACTCATATATCTCAACAAAATCAAACAAGAATTTTTAACCTAGCTTTATCCAATGTTCATGCATAATTCATTAAACAATGTCTCCCTTGCGTATTTAAATATAACATTTCAGAAAATGTGTAATACAAAGCAAATGTCTTAATGTATATTGTGATTAATCAAGTGGAGAAAGTATTTGTTAAAAGTTTACCCTAAATCACCTGCAGTGCACCTTAAAAAAGTTACAGTTTTCTGAAGAAATTGTCCATGTAAAACTCACCGCCAGCTTGACAAGAGGAATTATCCGTGCCTGCACTAAACTTTAATGCCTAGTGTTATTCAAATCCTGAACTGTTAGTGAGAGTAAAGATAAAACAGACCTACTAGATTAATTATATACATGTCCGACCATTTTCATACAGCTGGTTTGAATTTTATGGCTAAAAAAAGATATAATCAGAACCCAGAAACAACCACAAAATGCTCTAAAATAAAAACATTTCACCTTACCACTGCAAAAGAAGAAAAGCTGTCGGGAGCAGCGCTCGTCAGTAACCTGAGCACCGTCATCTACAGCTCCACAGATTTCATTGTCAAACGCATTATATGGTTGTCCTTCCGCCCATGGCAGAGGGGAATCAAGGCTTGTCTGATCCGACCACTTCCACGAGTCCCTGAACAGGCCGATCCAGGCACAAGGGTATTGTTGGATCATCTCGGTTAGCTGTAGATTCGGTAACACTTTATTTTACGGTGCCCTTGATACAGAGTAATTACTTAATTAATTACTTAGTAATAGACTTTGTAATAACATGTAACAAAATGTACTTAACATGTAACTAAGTTATTGAACAGCCTGTACTTACAGATTGTAATTACACACATGTAATAGGCAGCTACTGTTACACATGTGTAACAAGCCGAGTCTGTTACATACGTGTTACGGACTTGGTACACTGTAATTATGTAAGAAAGTACTAACACAATGTAACAACAAGTACTTAAATATGTTAGGCTACTAAGGTCTGCAGTTACACATGGTAAATGTGTATGTTCTGTAGCATTACTTGTATGTAAAATAACATATAAAAAGAGAAAAATAATCTTGTGCATCAAATGAAGAGTCATTCATAAAAACTCACCTGAAAAGAGCTGAGTCAGAGTGTGCTCCATCACTGAGACATCGGCCATCACTCTCGTGGACGATCCTGAAGATGTTCTGAGATATAGCCGTGGCTGAGCGGGGAACACTCCCTTTTCCATGTGCGTATTTAAATCAGCTTCATCTTTACTCTTAAAAACTTAAAAAGTGAAAAATTTCCTCAGCTAATGAGGCGCATCAAAGTTGTTTGTACACAAATGCCGACGAAATCAGAGAACGAAGGGAGTGATTTGCATGGGAAACCATCAACACTTCAGCCGTCTCAATGTGAGCAGCAGCACTATAGTGAGTGTCGGATAGTGCACTATAGTGAGTGTCGGATAGTGCACTATAGTGAGTGTCGGATAGTGCACTGTGAAGTGAGTGTGGGATAGTGCACTGTGAAGTGAGTGTCGGATAGTGCACTATAGTGAGTGTCGGATAGTGCACTATAGTGAGTGTCGGATAGTGCACTATAGTGAGTGTCGGATAGTGCACTGTGAAGTGAGTGTCGGATAGTGCACTATAGTGAGTGTCGGATAGTGCACTGTGAAGTGAGTGTCGGATAGTGCACTATAGTGAGTGTCGGATAGTGCACTGTGAAGTGAGTGTCGGATAGTGCACTATAGTGAGTGTCGGATAGTGCACTATAGTGAGTGTCGGATAGTGCACTATAGTGAGTGTCGGATAGTGCACTGTGAAGTGAGTGTCGGATAGTGCACTATAGTGAGTGTCGGATAGTGCACTATAGTGAGTGTCGGATAGTGCACTATAGTGAGTGTCGGATAGTGCACTATAGTGTAGTGAGTGTCGGATAGTGCACTATAGTGTAGTGAGTGTCGGATAGTGCACTATAGTGAGTGTCGGATAGTGCACTATAGTGAGTGTCGGATAGTGCACTATAGTGTAGTGAGTGTCGGATAGTGCACTATAGTGAGTGTCGGATAGTGCACTGTGAAGTGAGTGTCGGATAGTGCACTATAGTGAGTGTCGGATAGTGCACTATAGTGAGTGTCGGATAGTGCACTATAGTGAGTGTCGGATAGTGCACTATAGTGAGTGTCGGATAGTGCACTATAGTGAGTGTCGGATAGTGCACTGTGAAGTGAGTGTCGGATAGTGCACTATAGTGAGTGTCGGATAGTGCACTATAGTGAGTGTCGGATAGTGCACTGTGAAGTGAGTGTCGGATAGTGCACTATAGTGAGTGTCGGATAGTGCACTATAGTGAGTGTCGGATAGTGCACTATAGTGAGTGTCGGATAGTGCACTATAGTGAGTGTCGGATAGTGCACTATAGTGAGTGTCGGATAGTGCACTATAGTGAGTGTCGGATAGTACACTATAGTGAGTGTCGGATAGTGCACTATAGTGAGTGTCGGATAGTGCACTGTGAAGTGAGTGTCGGATAGTGCACTATAGTGAGTGTCGGATAGTGCACTATAGTGAGTGTCGGATAGTGCACTGTGAAGTGAGTGTCGGATAGTGCACTATAGTGAGTGTCGGATAGTGCACTATAGTGAGTGTCGGATAGTGCACTATAGTGAGTGTCGGATAGTGCACTATAGTGAGTGTCGGAGGATAGTGCACTATAGTGAGTGTCGGATAGTGCACTATAGTGAGTGTCGGATAGTGCACTATAGTGAGTGTCGGATAGTGCACTGTGAAGTGAGTGTCGGATAGTGCACTATAGTGAGTGTCGGATAGTGCACTATAGTGAGTTTCGGATAGTGCACTATAGTGAGTGTCGGATAGTGCACTGTGAAGTGAGTGTCGGATAGTGCACTATAGTGAGTGTCGGATAGTGCACTGTGAAGTGAGTGTCGGATAGTGCACTATAGTGAGTATCGGATAGTGCACTGTGAAGTGAGTGTCGGATAGTGCACTATAGTGAGTGTCGGATAGTGCACTGTGAAGTGAGTGTCGGATAGTGCACTATAGTGAGTGTCGGATAGTGCACTATAGTGAGTGTCGGATAGTGCACTGTGAAGTGAGTGTCGGATAGTGCACTATAGTGAGTGTCGGATAGTGCACTGTGAAGTGAGTGTCGGATAGTGCACTATAGTGAGTGTCGGATAGTGCACTATAGTGAGTGTCGGATAGTGCACTGTGAAGTGAGTGTCGGATAGTGCACTATAGTGAGTGTCGGATAGTGCACTATAGTGAGTGTCGGATAGTGCACTATAGTGAGTGTCGGATAGTGCACTGTGAAGTGAGTGTCGGATAGTGCACTGTGAAGTGAGTGTCGGATAGTCCACTGTGAAGTGAGTGTCGGATAGTGCACTGTGAAGTGAGTGTCGTATAGTGCACTGTGAAGTGAGTGTCGGATAGTGCACTGTGAAGTGAGTGTCGGATAGTGCACTATAGTGAGTGTCGGATAGTGCACTATAGTGAGTGTTGGATAGTGCAGTGAGTGTCGGATAGTGCACTGTGAAGTGAGTGTCGGATAGTGCACTATAGTGAGTGTCGGATAGTGCACTGTGAAGTGAGTGTCGGATAGTGCACTGTGAAGTGAGTGTCGGATAGTGCACTATAGTGAGTGTCGGATAGTGCACTATAGTGAGTGTCGGATAGTGCACTATAGTGAGTGTCGGATAGTGCACTGTGAAGTGAGTGTCGGATAGTGCACTATAGTGAGTGTCGGATAGTGCACTATAGTGAGTGTCGGATAGTGCACTATAGTGAGTGTCGGAGGATAGTGCACTATAGTGAGTGTCGGATAGTGCACTATAGTGAGTGTCGGATAGTGCACTATAGTGAGTGTCGGATAGTGCACTGTGAAGTGAGTGTCGGATAGTGCACTGTGAAGTGAGTGTCGGATAGTCCACTGTGAAGTGAGTGTCGGATAGTGCACTGTGAAGTGAGTGTCGTATAGTGCACTGTGAAGTGAGTGTCGGATAGTGCACTGTGAAGTGAGTGTCGGATAGTGCACTATAGTGAGTGTCGGATAGTGCACTATAGTGAGTGTCGGATAGTGCACTGTGAAGTGAGTGTCGGATAGTGCACTGTGAAGTGAGTGTCGGATAGTGCACTATAGTGAGTGTCGGATAGTGCACTATAGTGAGTGTCGGATAGTGCACTATAGTGAGTGTCGGAGGATAGTGCACTATAGTGAGTGTCGGATAGTGCACTATAGTGAGTGTCGGATAGTGCACTATAGTGAGTGTCGGATAGTGCACTGTGAAGTGAGTGTCGGATAGTGCACTATAGTGAGTTTCGGATAGTGCACTATAGTGAGTGTCGGATAGTGCACTATAGTGAGTTTTGGATAGTGCACTATAGTGAGTGTCGGATAGTGCACTGTGAAGTGAGTGTCGGATAGTGCACTATAGTGAGTGTCGGATAGTGCACTGTGAAGTGAGTGTCGTATAGTGCACTGTGAAGTGAGTGTCGGATAGTGCACTGTGAAGTGAGTGTCGGATAGTGCACTATAGTGAGTGTCGGATAGTGCACTATAGTGAGTGTCGGATAGTGCACTGTGAAGTGAGTGTCAGATAGTGCACTGTGAAGTGAGTGTCGGATAGTCCACTGTGAAGTGAGTGTCGGATAGTGCACTATAGTGAGTGTCGGAGAGTGCACTGTGAAGTGAGTGTCGGATAGTGCACTGTGAAGTGAGTGTCGGATAGTGCACTATAGTGAGTGTCGGATAGTGCAGTGAGTGTCGGATAGTGCACTGTGAAGTGACTGTCGGATAGTGCACTGTGAAGTGAGTGTCGGATAGTGCACTATAGTGAGTGTCGGATAGTGCAATATAGTGAGTGTCGGATAGTGCACTATAGTGAGTGTCGGATAGTGCACTGTGAAGTGAGTGTCGGATAGTGCACTATAGTGAGTGTCGGATAGTGCAGTGAGTGTCGGATAGTGCACTGTGAAGTGACTGTCGGATAGTGCACTGTGAAGTGAGTGTCGGATAGTGCACTATAGTGAGTGTCGGATAGTGCACTGTGAAGTGAGTGTCAGATAGTGCACTGTGAAGTGAGTGTCGGATAGTGCACTATGAAGTGAGTGTCAGATAGTGCACTATGAAGTGAGTGTCGGATAGTGCACTGTGAAGTGAGTGTCGGATAGTGCACTATAGTGAGTGTCGGATAGTGCACTGTGAAGTGAGTGTCAGATAGTGCACTATGAAGTGAGTGTCGTATATATGAATAGTCGTATAGTGCACTGTGAAGTGAGTGTCGTATAGTGCACTGTGAAGTGAGTGTCGGATAGTGCACTATGAAGTGAGTGTCGTATATATGAATAGTCGTATAGTGCACTGTGAAGTGAGTGTCGTATAGTGCACTGTGAAGTGAGTGTCGGATAGTGCACTATGAAGTGAGTGTCGTATAGTGCACTATGAAGTGAGTGTCGTATAGTGCACTATGAAGTGAGTGTCGGATAGTGCACTGTGAAGTGAGTGTCGGTTAGTGCACTATGAAGTGAGTGTCGTATATATGAATAGTCGTATAGTGCACTATGAAGTGAGTGAGGGAACGTGAACACTGAGGTCACTTCTTCTAATCTTTTAGAAAATGATTTTTAATAAATGACATGGTCAGTGGTCCATAAATGGTATGGCAAAGCCCAATAATATTTTTGTTGATAATTATTAAAAATAATAATAAAAAACTGAAACATTGAAAAGAGTTCATATTTATTTTTATTTTAGCATCTTAACCCTATAAAGCCTGCTGTGTTATATTTGATAAATTAATTTCTAAGGCCTCTAAATGACCAACACGATGAAAACTCCACAATCTCCTCCAGTGCTTCTGTGTCTGAGCGAGAGTTCAGACTCGTTTATCAAGTAAAAGTCTTTTAGTGTAATTGTACAAGCGTCCTCCTTCAGCTCGAGCTGCACGAGTCTTTCTGTGTCAAATCTGCTCTGATTTCATCAAGGAAACGCACTTTGATATTGTTAGTAATATTTCAGCTTGACTGAAGCAGCTTTACTTGATTATCCAGACATCATTTATTATAAAAATCATGAGTATCAGATATGATCATCAGGCTTTTGAGGAAGATTTATTTGTTCATCTCTCAATCATCATTGTTTTGCATTATATGATTTAAAACTACAGATCATACAACTAAGCATTTAAATATCATCTTACTAAGACATATTATTGGCAGATATTGATATTTATATGCGTTTTATGCACGTAGTTTTCTGTCTATAATTGTCCGGCTTTACAGGGTTAAAACTCCTGACCAGGGTTAAGTCTTGTCCCAGACTAAAACACACGTTTGAGCTGTTGTACACACTTTTTGAAACTATGGCTCCATTTCTCTAAACTCTATACATAAAACATGCAAAACATCACACATCTCTTGCAGAAGCGAGCACTTAATTCAAGAGAATGTATCAAGAGAGACCTCTTTGTGAATCGCCAGCACTATATTACTGTAATAAGTCAATACAACGTGTTATTCAGTAAATCATAATGGCACCAGTCTTCCTGCAGAATAGTTCAAATTGGTACACGGCTACTAGGGTGTTCTGCAACCTGCCAACCCTAACCCTAGCTCCCTAGCAACCAGTAGGAGCTCCCTAGCAACCACCCTAAACCAATAAATACATTTTAAATGAGTAATATCACACTCGTAGCCTTGGGATATCGCTGTATATCAGTGATTAAAGCCATGCTGATCCAGCCATGCCATGTTTGTGCCTATTCGGCCACATCGTTATTAAAGATTTTAAGAACTCTATAGACCTTATGTAACCCCAGAATACCCTAGCAACACCATAGCAACCACCCAGAACACCCTACTAATCGCCTAGCAAGGTCGTTACATATCATTATTATTAAATGTTAACTAGCTAAAGCTAAACACAAAGGGTTTATTTCTGGTCGGGCGAGTAGATCACATACTTGCCCTGCCAAAACATTCTCTGCATGAAAGTTCTTGCTTTCCATGTTTTTGACCTAACCATTTTAGATACCAGTGAAATTACCAATCACAGCAAAAACTAATACTAGCCTAACTAATATAAAGTTTAAACATTAAAGACAAGTCAATAACAAAATAAGAACAAATAAACAATTTAAAACTACATAATTTATATAGTTAAGATTCTCTCTTTTTCTTTTGCTGTTTGATTATAAGCACAGAAAACAGCAGGTGTGTGACGCTGCTGTCACTTTAAGACCTAATTACCGATATTTTCTTCATTTGTTCACTATGTGTTTACTTTGTCAAGACGGCCATTTTGACATAATTTAGTGTATTTGCTCAAGAAGTCGTGAAAGAGAGTTCACATGCAGCTTTCTGTGTGCGCAAACAGAAAAAAATATATAAACGAGTTCTCTTTCATTGCATCTTGTGCTTGAATGGCTTAAAATCACTTAAAAATACATGAAAATGATAAACGTTCTAGAACGACCTGTTTCTGAGTAAATGACTCTGACCTGGATCTTCTGAGACTTCTCTGAGTGATTCACAAGCACGAGTGAGTCAGTTAGAGAAGCTTATGATTCACTGCAGTTCGCAGGAGGCGTTTCATAGATTATTACAGTTTTCAAACTACTTTCAATTTCTGAAACTAACTCCATTTCTCAACACTCTACACACAAAACCACAACACACACACACACAATATGCAAAACATCCCGCATCTCTTGCAAAAGCAAACACTTAATTCAAACTATTTTAACTCTTATAAAAATGCTATTTTTATGTATTAACTCTACACACAAACATCAAATGAGCATACACACCAAACTACACACAGATGTACAACACTACTATCTTGTGTCTTTTGCCAGTTCAGTTCAGGAGTTTAGCGCATGTTTACAGTATGTCTGTACAGTTGATAAACTTCACAGATATTGAACTGACTCAACACTGAAGTGACTTGAGCTGAATAATAACTGTCACGGTTTATGGATTCACTGACTCGCCCTCGCTCTCTCTCTCTGTGTGTGTGTGTGTGTGAGAGAGAGAGAAAGAGAGAGAGGGGGCGTGGCTCTTTATCGCGGCTGATGAGCTGATCAGCTCCAGCTGTTTCTATTATTTATTGTCAGTGATTTCGTCCTGTGTTTGTCAGATCGTCGTGAGGCTTCCCTGGATCACTCGAGCTCTCTGCCTTCTGGCTCCCGTTGTTCCTCGTTCTCCCGGATCTCCCGAGGACCAGCTGGATCTGCCTGGATTACCGCTGACTCTCCAGCTTTGTTCTGACGTTTCTGACCAGCGTTTCTACTCCGTTTCTCTCTGCTGTCAATAAACTGTTATTTACTCGCAATTGGATCCTATTTGCTTTCTTATATTACAGTCACTGACGGAATCTGAATTTGTCACCATTGTGAAGCTGCTTTCAAACAGTCTGATAATGTGCTACAGAAATAAAGCTAGCTTGACTTTTATACATATTTAGTATATATTTACAAAATAAACAGAAATGTAAGGGTGAAAAGACAAGAGCTGTTAGATTTGAGTGTCTAACTAGAGAAATGTGTTCAGAGTTTTGCAAAAAGTTTTACACATGCAAACTGAGTGTAAAGCGCATGACATGCTTGCAGTTTTGCAGATTTGCAATGGCACTCAATGTAATGGCACTCAATTAAACAAATATGTCATCTTAACCTTCACTGGGTTCTTATTTGTATAATGGTGATAAATGTTACACAAATACAATTTTTGTTAAGCAAAGGGGCAGGGAAATGAGCCTCAAGTGCTCATGTAAAGTTAATGGGATGGTCAAGGTAGACATGAACTCAACATCGCTGTCCACAAAAATAAAAAATAAGGATTTGTACTAACTATGTGTGCATATATTCTGTGCTTTTCAACACTGAACCAGGAGGACTGTATGAAAGAAAACAGACTGTATGTGTTCTTGAAATTGTGATGAAACAGAAGTAGCAATGATTTTTTCCCTTCTGTATTGTGACGTACATCTGAGTGAAGCTTATGTCCAGAAAGAAGGAAATGTAGGGCGGGGACTTATACCAGCTCTTCATTGGCTGTTGAGATGTGGGCGTGGCTCAACAGAAGAGGCGGATCTTAACTTATCTTAGTGAAGCCGCCAGTGTCCCGATATGGCGCTGACATCTTGGGGCTTGAGTCTGCGCAGTAGCGATCTCGGGGCCAGACCTGAGCGTGAAGTAAAGCCCCGCCCTCACTCTCGGTGTGAAATAATTCATTGGTATAGAAATTTAGATACTAAATTTAAAGCTCCAATCTCCTCAGTCCTCCGAAGATCACGAAAAAAAGTTGACTACTTCGCTCAGAGAACCTGTCAATCACAGCTGTCAATCATGACGTCACACCACACGTTTTTATAGCATCACGTAACTAACTAAAAACTTATTTTAAAAACAAACACTTGAATTTACACCAGCGTGATCAAAACTAAAGTAAATGACAGAAACCACCTTCGGAAAAAAGATATTTGAAGTGTAATTAAATTGTTTAGTTGGTCTCACGTCCTGTTGAATAACACGGGGAGGCGGGGCTTATGACCTATACTAGGACCAGCCACCGGGGGGGCGATCGAGACGCTTTGGCTTCACTTTTCAGGGCTTGTGCGGCACGCTTGAATAAGACCAATAATACGCATTTACTGGGTTTCAATGATCAGATTCATCAAAACAAGCTGTAAGAAACTGCACGTCTTCACTTGTGATCTGATATAGTGCAAGATATGAGCTTATTCAACAACAAGAACATGCATCAGTTGCTTATGTTTATGTAATGGTCCACATTAACTCTTTTTTAAGCGAAATTACTTAAAAAAATAAATAAATAAAAACTCTAGACCAATTTCCACTGGTATTGATACTCCAGGTAAACGACACGTTGGTCATAAATTCATTTTAAATGAGCTGGAATCTGCTTTATCTGATTGCAAATGTAATTGGGCAAGAAAACACTCTTGTAAAAGAGTTTTTGTTTTTCTGGTAAAATACAGGTTAATAATTAAGTAAATTGATACATTTGTGACGTACACATTTATAGTATACAACTTTTTCTAGATAAATAAAGTTAAATAAATAAATAAAGTTAAATAAATAAATAAAGTTCAATAAAGGAATAAAGGTAAATAGATTCATAGTGTCGTGGGAAACTCATTACAAGTAACTTGAGTTAAGTAATCAGATTACTTTTTCAAGGTAACGAGTAAAGCATTACTTTTAAATTTACGACAAAATATCCGAGTTACTTTTTCCAAATAAGTAACTGATTACTTTCCATAAAAGTAACTAAGTAACACAATTAGTTACTTTTTTTAGGGAGTAACGCAATAACGCATTACTTTTAGTGTACATCAATATAAATAAATTCATTTGTGATATATAGTTTTTAACTTCTGTGATTTTACCATCTATTTTCCTGCTGATTTGAATAAAGAGCCTTATGTTGCAGTAATCAGTCTCAGTGTTGTACATACAGTTCTAGACAAAAGGTTTTGCATAATGTAAGAAAGAGCTATTAAAAGGCAAGTAAAAACAGATTTTGTGAGCAGAAACCTATATACGTGTGAGAAGCATCAACCTTCAGTCGTCCGAAGCCGGTAAAGTTGGTATTTTTTAACAATTCTACATTGCATTTTTCCAATTCAATACCTTTTCTACATGATCAACACAAGGCTTTGAATTAAAATGTGACTGAGCTGATGTTGTGATGTTTTGAATGGTCTTGGATTTGATCTTGAATGAATCTGGCTCTTTGTTGCCATATGTAATGCTTGAATGAAGCCTGAGAGTGTTTCAAAAACCTCGACTAGAAACAATGAGTTGCAGAAAAACTATGCAGCATTTTGTATTCTGGTCATTTCTTTCTTCCAGTGAACGAAGCAGAGATGATGCTGAAGAGGATTGAGCTCGTCCTGGTGCTGGGTGAGTGTTAGTGTGGGAAACTACACAATGAAACTGCTGTCAGATCAAAATGACCACAGCTGATTTTCCTGCTCTTCCCGTCAGCAGGAATCCTCTCGAAGACCTCGTGCGACCCGTATCGCTTCGTCCTGGTGGAAGAGCAGAAGACCTGGCTGGAAGCGCAGTCGTACTGCAGAGAGAAACACCTGGATCTGGCTACGGTTCAGAGCGACGCAGACCGAGAGAAGTTAAAGAAAGCAGCAGACGCTGTGAACTTTGCCTCTTTTGCCTGGATTGGTTTCTACAACGGCGTCCTCACTTGGCGTTGGTCTTATCAAAATAAAGAGATAAACTATGAAAAGTGGGCATCCTTGGAGCCGGACACCTTCCGCACACACGAGGCCTGTGCATTTCTTTACGCAAACGGAAAATGGGGTGATACAACCTGCCTTTATGAAGAAACGTTTTTTTGCCAAACTGGTAAGAAATAATGCAAAACGTTGACCTGCAATCTGGATGTCGTGTTCCTCATAATATTCATGCTTAACCCGATCTAAATACGCGTTTAAAATCTTGCTTTTCAGCCGAAACATTCTTATAGTGAGATACATTCACATGAGAAGCAAAACTGCACTGGATATTAACACTTGCTTTCAGGGAAAACCTCAAATACATTTAAATCTTCCACTTTAAGCTTGAAGTGGGAAAAACAAATCTTGTTTTCCAGCGAAAACATCCTTAACCCTCTGGGCTTCTTCGTATTATAGTCACACTTAGCTTCCTCCCGCCCGAAAACGGGCGAAGCCTTAAAATCTTACTTTACTTTGTCCCAGGATAACCAATCAAATATATTTTTGTTCTATAATGTTTTCTGATTATTATTCAGAATTTTTGGAATTTTTTATGATATTTTGCATTAATTATATAATTTTTATGAGCTATTTTTTCCATTAGAATTAATATTTTTTTTTTTATTTTTTTTTATTTATTTTTTTTTTTCAATAAATGCAACATTTCACATCAAAATAGAGTGCAGGCCTAAAAAAAAAAAATTTTCAACTGAGAAGAGCGCCATCTAGTGGCTTCAAAATGTACTAATTTGTGTCATGTCCTATAACCGCCTATAGGCGGCCTATAGCTTTTTTATTTTTTTATTTGATTTATTCCCATTCGGAAAGAAAAAAAATTATTACTAAGCAACCACTGAATGGAACAACACAAATTATATATCATTTTAAAGCTTAGGATCTCAGCTTTTTAATGCATCTAATTACATTTATTAACTCCTAACGAGTGCTGAGTAATCCCTCTAAAACCGAGTGTACCGCCAGCAGGCGCCACCTAGCTGCGAAAATATTCTTTACCATATTTTTAAAAAATCTTGCCTTGATTAACACAAAGTTGATGTCATTTGAAAGCTTAGAGTCTGAACTTTACAGTGAATGTATCCACTTTGAAAAACTCTTAAGTATTGCTGAGTTATTTGCTGATAAATAGAATTTCTTTTTTTTTCATAATCTATAAAATAATGTACTGCAATGTGTCAAAAACATCATACAGCTCATGAAACATTCTCAGATAATTGAAAATGGCATTTCATTTTTTACAGCATATTATTACAATTAAAATGAGCCCAAAATTAACATAATCTATTGCTTTTATGACAAGATATTCTTCATGAAGAAAAAATTGCCCATGAGGGGGTGTCAAAGACTGTACAAAAAGGCTATCTCTTTTCCAAATGCTGTAACTTTTGATTCCTTTGTCCAAAAATTATTATTTTTTTATCCAGATGCAGCTAACATGTAGGGGTACTTCACTAAAAAAGAATTTTCCTCCTACCTTATTTCCTTCCTGAGTTATTCCATGACAAATAAGAAAGATATGCAAAATCATAATAAAAATTATATATATATAGTCTTTTATCCGCTGTTTCTTGGCAGGACAATGTCCAAATGTAATGTAATTTATATTTTCAAAAAATTTAAAAAGAGTTCTTTCAAACGATACCTACCTTTTGACTCTCCTTGCTATAGTTTTGGAGTTATTATGATTATATCATTTATAGTTTGGGGCAAAATTTGCTGTTTCAGTCTTACCAGTTCATTTCTCTCTCTGTGTGTGTGTGTTTGTGTGTGTAGGTGTGTGTGTGTGGGGGGGAGGGTGTCTTATTTGCACTCTTGATGTTCTAGAGTGTCACCCCTTCATTGCTGTACACTTTTTTTAAGCACAGTGGCTGATCTGTAGCTTGTACCACCAAAAGTTTCTCTGAGTTTTCCTATTTTTTCGTATTTCCCATTCATTTCCTATGTCGCCCGTTTTCGGGCGGGAGGAAGCTAAGTGTGACTTTTTTTTTTACGACCCTTTAACATATCAGAATCATCTCCTTGATTTTTTTGTGTGTTCATATAGGTAATAAAACAAAAGTCACCAAGTTTCACCCCCATCCGATGAAGCAAAAAAATTAAACAATTCGAAACGTTCAAGTTTTCGCCCGTTTTCGGGCGAAGAAGCCCAGAGGGTTAAGATGCAATTTAACACAGAAAATCTCAAACAAGCGCAAGTTTTCCAATTTATGCTTGAAGTTAAAAATATCTGCAAGTGCAATAGAGTCAAAGCAAATCCCAATATAAGACCTGCACTTTCTTATTCTTCATGAAGTTAAGCTTTAAAACCCACTTTGCTCCTCGTGTCAGAGGGCAGAGAGCTCATGCAAACACACAGCGACTTAAAGCAGTGGCTTGTCATTTAGCTTATGCTTTTAAAGTAGGGATGCACCGATATGAACATTTTGGCTGAAACCGATAACCGATAATTCTTTATATTTGAAAGCCGATAACCGATATATTGGCTGATAAATCTAAATCCACATTTTTATATAATTTTTGAGAGCCTGATTACAAAAACAAAAGTGTCACTATGTCCCAAACACACAATTATAGTGTTCTCATGATCATTTTATGTAGCCGATACGACAGACCTGCACTACTTTACTGATTCTAATCATATTTCAAGTGATTCAAACCCATCATGTTGAACAGTGCGCATCTGAAGAGTCTCAGCTGGAGGAAAAATACATTATTTATCAGCTTTAATATATCAGCCAAATCATGGCCGATACCGATACGGTGGCCGATATATCGAGCATCCCTAATTTAGAGCATTGAAAAAACATTAAGCATGTGCTGTTATTCAAAGCAACTTACAATTGATGCAAAAGCAATTTATCATGAGAGCCAACAATGTAAAGTTGAAAATACAAGCTCGATTAGTACAAAAGCTCAGACTGCTCCTGTCTAATTCAGAAAAGGTGAATAAAGAAATTCTATCAAAGCCATTTTCGTTCTGAGGATGAGTTTTAGGTCATGTTTTATCACACACTTGTCAAACATGTCTCATTGTCCTGACCACACATCTGAATCCTTACAGACAAGAACAAAATCGAGGACAAGTTTAAGTACATCCAAACGAGCATGACGTGGCGTGACGCTCAGCTTTACTGCAGAACGAACTACATAGACCTGGCCACGGTTAAAGACGACACCGAGAACAAGGCCCTCGCAGCCATCATCACTGAAAACAGCGGTGTGAGCGCCTGGATCGGCTTGTCCAAGAACTTGTGGCTCTGGTCAGATCAGACCAAGGTGTCGTGGTCTTCGGTCATATGGGAGAAGGGACAGCCCGATAACACTGGCGGCAGTGAGGAGTGTGTTGCTGCCGGGACTGAAGGACAGATGGCGGACGTCTCCTGCTCGACTCCACAGTTCTTCTACTGCAGAACCCGTGAGCTCCTGAATCTCTGGCTCATGCTGACACAGTACACCATCTGTGTGCGGTAGGAATGATTAATCACAATAACGCGTGTTTGTTTCTCTTAGCTGAAGTTAGGGAAATACAGCTGGTCAGAGTCGCAGTGAAATCTGCTGGATATCTGAACGAATCTGCAGTGATGGAGGCCATCGAAACCAAGGTGAGTCGTTGCTGCATGGTCATTAATACACTGTAATAGTTTTTAGGAATATTTTAAACAGGTTTTTATTTTAATATTTTCCGTAAAAAAATGTATTAGTTACATATACAGTATATATATATATATATATATATATATATATATATGACAAATGACAAATATATATATATACAGTGCTATGCATAAGTTTAGACACCCATGCTAAAGTTGACTAAAAAGAGGAATAAAAAATCATCTTTTGGAAATTGAACTTAATGCCTTCATTTAAAAAATTAGGAAAAATCCAACCTTTAAGGACACCAATTTTCTTTGTGAATGAATAATGTATCGTAAATAAATAAATGTTCTTCCTTAAAATACAGGGTGCATAAGTTTGGACACCCCTATGTTAAATTCCCATAGAGGCAGGCAGATTTTTATTTTTAAAGGCCAGTTACTTCATGGATCCAGGATACTATGCATCCTGATAAAGTTCCCTTGGCCTTTGGAATTAAAATAGCCCCACATCATCACATAGCCTTCACCATACCTAGAGATTGGCATGGTTTTATTTCAGTTAGCCTAATAGCTAGTTTGATTTGCATTGAGAGATGATCTTCTGGAAAGTACTCCATGCCAATCTCTAGGTATGGTGAAGGCTATGTGATGATGTGGGGCTATTTTAATTCCAAAGGCCAAGGGAACTTTATCAGGATGCATAGTACGATATATATATTTACGATACATTATCCATTCACAAAGAAAATTGGTGTCCTTAAAGGTTGGATTTTTCCTAATTTTTTAAATTAAGGCATTAAGTTTAATTTCCAAAAGATGATTTTTTATTCCTCTTTTTAGTCAACTTTAGTATGGGTGTCTAAACTTATGCATAGCACTGTATATATATATATATATATATATATATTTGTCATTTTAGTACTTAGTCTTAAACAAAACTAAATATATATATATATAATACTAGGGCTGGCAAATGATTACATTTTTTTATCTTTTATCCGTTTTCAACTAAAAACATAAAACTTTTTATGCGTTTTAGCTGTACATTTACACGACAAAATACATTTACATGATTTATTGAGTCCACATGTCATGCAAACTAGAAACTCTTCTTCTAACCGCAGGTCGAGATCTGTCGCTCCACACACACAACTCTGCGATGCTGTTCGCAAATGTTCGTTAGAACGATGGTTTCGTGAAACACCGACTCGTTAAACATTCGCGAACAGCATCGCAGAGTTGTGTGTGTGGAGCGACAGATCTCCACCTGCGGTTAGAAGCAGAGTTTCTGGTTTGCATGACATGTGGACTCAATAAATCCTTATCTTGAGCAAAATAAGCAAGCTGCCATTCAGTGCAATCTATATATTTTATTTAGAATACATACAAATGTCATTTACGTCTTTTTAGTTTGTCGGAGTTTTTGAAGAGTGCGCGTGTGTGAACGAGCTCTAGAACGAGTCTATGATTGAATCTGGAAATAAAACAAAATAACTGAAAAAAAGAGAGAAAATAACTGAAAAAACTGAAAAATCTATTCCTCAGATGTCATGTCTGTAATTTAAAGGAAAACATCTCGCGTTAATTCGATCTCAAACAGATTCATTAAAAGTATTATTACTTCATCACCTGTGTGACATCATTGACCAACTTGGTGGATCAATTTGCGACAGTACGCTTTCGGGAAACAGTCGAGATAGCTAGTGGATTTCTTCAAGGATGGATCGTCCTGTAGTAGTGGAGCGGGAGTTACGGCGCTGTACGGGAAACACACTCCTGAAATGCAGCACCGCTGTGTTGCTCAGAGACGCACGACAATCTGCTCTACAGGAGATGTCTTCATTGTCTTCAGTATATCCAGTAATCGCTGATGAACTCTGACCTCCAGGTGAACCAGATGCTCTCGGAGCAGAAGATGGACACCGCATCCACCGTGACATGGCGAGTCCTTCCCGACGGAAAGATCTTCCAGATGCAGGATAATAACACACAGACGGCGACAGCAGCGTGTGAAGAGAGAGATCCGTGACACGTTACACACGTACGATGACTTCTACACACGGCTGTGAATCTGTAGAGGACGCCTGCATATGATAAATGATTAAATATGTTTAATTTAACATTTAACACACTGACACTGTTAATGCTTTGATGCTTTACACACTGCACAAATACAAGAACTTACAAATAACACCAAATGCATTTCAAGTTACTAATGAACTTTTTTTACTTCTCATTATTTTCCTGATTTTAATTGTTCTCAAAGATGATAATAATAATCTAGTCTTGGGCTCCTCTAAGTACCAAGTAATTTAGTGTTTAATTATTTTAAAACCTTGGATTATAACATTCGACAATAATAAAACACGAATGATTTAGACAATCAGTATTTTCCAGTTTCTGTTTTTATCAACGCATTCATCAAAAGTGTATTCTCTGTCCTGCGACTGCTTTGTGAAATGTGTCTCATATTTAAGGACCGATAGACATTGAGGAAACTCTGTCATGGACACTAGCTTGAATAAACCTTAATTAAACAATGCAATAATCCATTAAGAAGGAATGTGTCCGTGTTTGATATTACGCTGTCGCCACATCAGACCAGGGGTTTGGAAACTGGATGGATTCATTCGGCACGACCCTCACAGTGCATTATGGGTATTCTCTAGCGCTGAGCGTACATCAGTTGCACAGTTGTTATTGTGGTGCATTGTGGGATTGAATGAGTGCACTCGATAATGTCCACGATGGTTTCGGACACCACTACAAATAAAGTTCTATTCAACTGCTAATGGGTTACGACAGAACGGAGGCTCGCTATTGGCCGACGCTGGTCATGTGTGTGATGCGTGTGATGCTGGTGATGCTAATCTTTCTTTCTTTCTACCTAATATTTCTTTCTTTTTTCTTTCTTTCTAACTATTTTTTCTTTTTTAACTTTTCTTTCTTTCTTTCCAACTAATCTTTATTTTTTCCGACTAATCTTTTTCTTTCTTTCTTTCTTTCTTTCTTTCTTTCTTTCTTTCTTTCTTTCTTTCTTTCTTTCTTTTTTTCTTTCTTTCTAACTAATATTCCATTCTTTCTAACTAATCTTTTTTTTTCTTTCTTTCTTTCTTTCTTTCTTTCTTTCTTTCTAACTAATCTTTTCTTTCTTTCTTTCTTTCTTTCTTTCTAACTAATCTTTCTTTTCTTTCTAACTAATCTTTTTCTTTCTTTCTAACTAATATTCCATTCTTTCTAACAAATCTTTTTCTTTCTTTCTTTCTTTCTTTCTTTCTTTCTTTCTTTCTAACTAATATTCCATTCTTTCTAACTAATCTTTTTCTTTCTTTCTTTCTTTCTTTCTTTCTTTCTTTCTAACTAATATTCCATTCTTTCTAACTAATCTTTTTCTTTCTTTCTTTCTTTCTTTCTTTCTTTCTTTCTAACTAATCTTTCTTTTCTTTCTAACTAATCTTTATCTTTCTTTCTAACTATTCTTTCTTTCTAACTAATCGATCTATCAAACTTCAAACTACTTTAAACTTCTTCAAACTCTCTGGTCCGGCATTTTCAAGCCAACTTAAAGTTTGTCTCAACAAACTTTTTTTCCTAGTTATTATTATTCCTCTGACCCAAACGTTTCTGACTCTAACTCCTCCTAGAGCTTTAACTCTTCATACGCCAAACTCAGGTCAGGCCTTCAGACTGTTCTGACTCGAGTTGCTTTGACTTTCAGTTTTCTGAAAAATTAATATTAAAAATCATAAAAATCCCAAAGACTTTCATTGCAGACTGTTCAAATTGAGCCAAGGCTACGGTGGCCCAGTAGTGCACAACCCAAAACCTCAAATCTAGTGAGCCTCCGTTCTGACGTAACCCAGAAGCGCTGCGCTGGTACACTACGTCAGCTCACTCAGAGGAACACAGGAGAACATGAAGAATTGAATAAAGTCATTATTTTTGTTTTGTTTGCGCACTAAAAGTATTCTCGTCGCTTGATAAACTTAAGGTTGAGCCTCTGTAGTCACTTGGACTATTTTAACGAGGTCTTTACTAACTTTTCTGGGATGGCAGATATCGTTTACCTAGAAGCCTATGGAGGAGTGAGACAGCTCTCAGATTTCATCAGAAATATCTTCATTTGTGTTTCCGAAGATGAAAGAAAGTCTTACCAAACCCAAACCAAACTAAAGCACAACCCGGCTAGAGTCAGTTCACCAGCCGCTAGTTAAAGCCCCTAAAAAAGTCCCCAAGTTTTTAATGTTGTTTATGTGGTGTTATTAATATGCTTTAAGACAAACCATGTGTAAGTTCATAAGTCGACAGCATTGCTGAGTATTTCCTCCTTAAAACTGCAGTGAACCAAAGACAGTCTCAAAAACACGCTTTGAAATCGCTGGTGTTTCTGACGTCACAAACTACCTTGTAACCAATCAGATCAACGTGTGATCGTCAACCAGTGGATCTCTGAGCTGAGGGAGTGAGTGGAGGCGGGGCTCATCTGCATATTCATAGAACCGCGCATACTAAATGAGGCAAGGGTGTCGAGTTACATTCAAGATATTTTAAGGCATTTTTCAAGGGAATTTTTAAAAAAAAATGTAATTTTGGTGATCAGAGATGAGATTTAAGGGATAAAATGATGAACTACAGGGGGACTTTAAGGCTACTGGTCCAGTGGGTTTATCCAGTTCCAGTTCATTTGGAGCGTTTGGCCTCTGTACAGTTTCTGACTGAATCAAAACACATTTCAACTAAATCAAATAAACAAATTTTATTTTAAGTACGTCTCATTGAGGACAACCAAATGAGATTACTTGACTTGACATGTGCATCCATCGGATCAGAGATCATTTCCATGTTTTTTGCTTTTGGCTAATGGGCTTTAGATGGTAGGAGAGAGCAGATCCGTCACTGTCATCGGGTCATGAAATGCTTTGCATGAGGGCTAGATTATTACAGAGAGCCTTTTGTGATATAAACTCAAGAGCAAATGACCACTGCCAGTTACTTCAGGCTAAAGACACTTCCATCAGCTGTTCTGACACGAGAGGCGTCGCAGCACTTCGTTTGAAGACCTCAACACGCAATACTTTACAAAGAGCTTATGAACTACTCAGACGCACACAACGTACACAAATTATGTGTTTGAACTAATGTACAGATCCTCTACTGGAATTACAAGAACACTTTTTTTTTAATTACTTGAGCGAAATATGTTTTTTTTTTAAATGCACTTAAATATCAAGTAAATCACTGGGTGTAGAAGTTGAACACAAGCACAGAGGAGAAATGTGTGATTTGACAACAGCCATATATAGTTGGAATATTGTTAATGTGTTTGTTGACCACTTACATTTTAAAATTGCTAACCAGACAGCTAACAAACATATGCTCTACGAATGTTTTGCTAACGATCCCATTACGTTGTGGAAACGTCATCTCTGAACGTTTTTTTTTTTCTTGGTTATGCGGACGCATATGGGAACACATTATGGGAATGTTTCTTTTAGATGTTCTCTAAATGTTCTGAAACAAGTGGTAACATTGAAAAAAACAAAACATTAGATGAACGTTTCAGAATGATGTATAAACATGTCAGTTTTCATCCGACATCATTCTGTGTGTGTCACGTTAACTAAAGAAAACTAAGAGAGGACTCAAGTGCAAAGGAAAATAATATTTATTGGAAAAAGAAACACTTAAACACAAAACAAAACCCACGAGGGGGAAAACATTACTAAATACCAAAACAACAACAACAACAACAACAACAACAACAACAACTTCAAAAGTGAACATACCAAACGGGTCACGGGGAAACGGGAGACGTGTACAAGACAACGAACCAGCACAAGACTACAAACACAAGGAGGCTAAATAGGGGAACAAACAAAGGAGGGTAACGAACACAACAGGTGGGGCAAATTAACCAATAACTGGATAACAAGATGGGAGGGGCTAAACGGCAGACACGAGCACATGGCTCAAAACAATAAAACACCCATGTGCATGACAAGACAGGACAGGCATGTGACATAACCCCCTCCTTAAGGAGCGGCTACCAGACGCTCCACTAGGACGGGAGGGACGGACCAGGGCGGGACGGGAGGGACGGACCAGGGCGGGACGGGAGGGACGGACCAGGGCGGGACAGACCAGAGTAGGACGGGAGGGACAGACCAGAGTAGGATGGGAGGGACAGACCAGAGTAGGACGGGAGGGACAGACCAGGGCGGGACGGGAGGGACAGACCAGGGCGGGACGGGAGGGACAGACCAGGGTGGGACGGGAGGAACAGACCAGGGTGGGACGGGAGGAACAGACCGTCCATCGGGCGGCCAGGGAGGAACAGACCGTCCATCGGGCGGCCAGGGCGGAACAGACCGTCCATCGGGCGGCCAGGGCGGAACAGACCGTCCATCGGGCGGCCAGGGCGGAGACTTTCCCTCGGGCGGCCAGGGCGGAGACTTTCCCTCGGGCGGCCAGGGCGGAGACTTTCCCTCGGGCGGCCAGGGCGGAGACGACCCCTCGGGCGGCCAGGGCGGAGACTTTCCCTCGGGCGGCCAGGGCCGAGACGACCCCTCGGGCGGCCAGGGTTCAGGAACTGGAACTGGAACTGGCACCACCGGCTTGGGCACTGGAATTGGCACCCCTGGCTCGGGCATTGGAACTGGCACCACGGGCACTGGCACTGGCACTGGAACTGGCACCACCGGCTCAGGCACTAGAACTGGCACCACCGGCTCAGGCACTGGAACTGGCACCAACGGCTCAGGCACTGGAACTGGCACCACCAACTCAGGCACTGGAACTGGCACTAGAACTGGCACCACCGGCTCGGGCACTGGAACTGGCACCACCAACTCGGGCACTGGAACTGGCACCCCCGGCTCGGGCACTGGAACTGGCACCACCGGCTCAGGCACTGGAGCTGGCACTGGAACTGGCACCACCGGCTCGGGCACTGGAACTGGCACCAACGGCTCGGGCACTGGAACTGGCACCAACGGCTCGGGCACTGGAACTGGCACCAACGGCTCGGGCACTGGAACTGGCACCCCCGGCTCAGGCACTGGAGCGGGCACTGGAACTGGCACCAACGGCTCGGGCACTGGAACTGGCACCAACGGCTCGGGCACTGGAACTGGCACCAACGGCTCGGGCACTGGAACTGGCACCACCGGCTCGGGCACTGGAGCTGGCACTGGAACTGGCACCAACGGCTCGGGCACTGGAACTGGCACCAACGGCTCGGGCACTGGAACTGGCACCAACGGCTCGGGCACTGGAACTGGCACCCCCGGCTCGGGCACTGGAACTGGCACTAGAACTGGCACCACCGGCTCGGGCACTAGAACTGGCACCACCGGCTCAGGCACTGGCTCAGGCACTGGAACTGGCACCACCGGCTCAGGCACTGGAACTGGCACTGGAACAGACACTGGCTCCGGCTCAGGAACAGACACTGGCTCCGGCTCAGGAACAGACACTGGCTCCGGCTCAGGAACAGACACTGGCTCCGGCTCAGGAACAGACACTGGCTCCGGCTCAGGAACAGACACTGGCTCCGGCTCAGGAACAGACACTGGCTCCGGCTCAGGAACAGACACTGGCTCCGGCTCAGGAACAGACACTGGCTCCGGCACCACCGGCTCTGGAACAGACACCACCGGCTCAGGGACAGACACCACCGGCTCAGGGACAGACACCACCGGCTCAGGGACTGGAACAGACACCACCGACTCAGGGACTGGAACAGACACCATCGGCTCAGGAACAGACAACACCGGCCCAGGGACTGGCACAGACACTACCGGCTCAGGAACAGACAACACCGGCCCAGGGACTGGCACAGACACTACCGGCTCAGGATCAGACACCACCGGCTCAGGAACAGACACCACCGGCTCAGGAACAGACACCACCGGCTCAGGAACAGACACCACCGGCTCAGGAACAGACACCACCGGCTCAGGAACAGACACCACCGGCTCAGGGACAGACACCACCGGCTCAGGAACAGACTCTGGCTGGGCAGACGTGACGTGAACAGTCTCTGGCTGGGCAGACGTGACCAGTCTCTGGCTGGGCAGACGTGACGTGAACAGTCTCTGGCTGGGCAGACGTGACGTGAACGGTCTCTGGCTGGGCAGACGTGACGTGAACGGTCTCTGGCTGGGCAGACGTGACGTGAACGGTCTCTGGCTGGGCAGACGTGACGTGAACGGTCTCTGGCTGGGCAGACGTGACGTGAACAGTCTCTGTCTGGGCAGACGTGACGTGAACAGTCTCTGACTGGGCAGACGTGACGTGAACAGTCTCTGACTGGGCAGACGTGACGTGAACAGTCTCTGGCTGGGCAGACGTGACGTGAACAGTCTCTGGCTGGGCAGACGTGACGTGAACAGTCTCTGGCTGGGCAGACGTGACGTGAACAGTCTCTGGCTGGGCAGACGTGACCAGTCTCTGGCTGGGCAGACGTGACGTGAACAGTCTCTGGCTGGGCAGACGTGACGTGAACGGTCTCTGGCTGGGCAGACGTGACGTGAACGGTCTCTGGCTGGGCAGACGTGACGTGAACAGTCTCTGTCTGGGCAGACGTGACGTGAACAGTCTCTGTCTGGGCAGACGTGACGTGAACAGTCTCTGACT
The DNA here is from genome assembly GCF_949319135.1 of Squalius cephalus. Classification (NCBI taxonomy): domain Eukaryota; kingdom Metazoa; phylum Chordata; class Actinopteri; order Cypriniformes; family Leuciscidae; genus Squalius; species Squalius cephalus. Next base: position 1,777,624 of record NC_137124.1, read on the forward strand.
GGGCAGACGTGACGTGAACAGTCTCTGACTGGGCAGACGTGACGTGAACAGTCTCTGGCTGGGCAGACGTGACGTGAACAGTCTCTGGCTGGGCAGACGTGACGTGAACAGTCTCTGGCTGGGCAGACGTGACCAGTCTCTGGCTGGGCAGACGTGACGTGAACAGTCTCTGTCTGGGCAGACGTGACGTGAACAGTCTCTGTCTGGGCAGACGTGACGTGAACAGTCTCTGGCTGGGCAGACGTGACGTGAACAGTCTCTGGCTGGGCAGACGTGACGTGAACAGTCTCTGGCTGGGCAGACGTGACGTGACCAGTCTCTGGCTGGGCAGACGTGACGTGAACAGTCTCTGACTGGGCAGACGTGACGTGAACAGTCTCTGGCTGGGCAGACGTGACGTGAACAGTCTCTGGCTGGGCAGACGTGACGTGAACAGTCTCTGGCTGGGCAGACGTGACCAGTCTCTGGCTGGGCAGACGTGACGTGAACAGTCTCTGGCTGGGCAGACGTGACGTGAACAGTCTCTGGCTGGGCAGACGTGACGTGAACAGTCTCTGTCTGGGCAGACGTGACGTGAACAGTCTCTGTCTGGGCAGACGTGACGTGAACAGTCTCTGGCTGGGCAGACGTGACGTGAACAGTCTCTGGCTGGGCAGACGTGACCAGTCTCTGGCTGGGCAGACGTGACGTGAACAGTCTCTGGCTGGGCAGACGTGACGTGAACAGTCTCTGGCTGGGCAGACGTGACGTGAACAGTCTCTGTCTGGGCAGACGTGACGTGAACAGTCTCTGTCTGGGCAGACGTGACGTGAACAGTCTCTGTCTGGGCAGACGTGACGTGAACAGTCTCTGACTGGGCAGACGTGACGTGAACAGTCTCTGACTGGGCAGACGTGACGTGAACAGTCTCTGGCTGGGCAGACGTGACGTGAACAGTCTCTGGCTGGGCAGACGTGACGTGAACAATCTCTGTCTGGGCAGACGTGACGTGAACAATCTCTGGCTGGGCAGACGTGACGTGAACAATCTCTGACTGGGCAGACGTGACGTGAACAGTCTCTGACTGGGCAGACGTGACGTGAACAGTCTCTGTCTGGGCAGACGTGACGTGAACAGTCTCTGGCTGGGCAGACGTGACGTGAACAGTCTCTGACTGGGCAGACGTGACGTGAACAGTCTCTGGCTGGGCAGACGTGACGTGAACAGTCTCTGGCTGGGCAGACGTGACGTGAACAATCTCTGTCTGGGCAGACGTGACGTGAACAGTCTCTGTCTGGGCAGACGTGACGTGAACAGTCTCTGGCTGGGCAGACGTGACGTGAACAATCTCTGTCTGGGCAGACGTGACGTGAACAGTCTCTGTCTGGGCAGATGTGACGTGAACAGTCTCTGACTGGGCAGACGTGACGTGAACAGTCTCTGACTGGGCAGACGTGACGTGAACAATCTCTGGCTGGGCAGACGTGACGTGAACAATCTCTGGCTGGACAGACGTGACGTGAACCTTCCCGGGAATCTCCAGGATCTTAAACAGCGTTGAAAAATACTCCAACAATGCTTCAGCAGGCGTTTTGTCAGGAGATACAGGCTCTGTAGCAACCATTTTGCCAGGTGACACAGGCTCGGCAGACGTGACGTGAACATTCTCTGTCTGGGCAGACTCGACGTGAATGGTCTCTGGCTGGGCAGACGTGACGTGAACAGTCTCTGGCTGGACGTGAACAGTCTCTGGCTGGACAGACGCGACGTGAACCGTTACGGAGGGAGCCTTTCTCCTCCTCCTGTGTTTAGGAGCCACCGGACTCTGGACCACCTGCACTGGGACTACTGGGACCACCGGCACTGGGATCACCGGCACTGGGACCACCGGCACTGGGACCACCGGCACTGGGACCACCGGAACTGAGTCCACCGGAGCAGTCACAGAGGGGTTCCTCCTTTTCCTCCTCCGTCTCGGATGGCGAGGAGCAGGCTCCAGATCGGCCAGGAGCCACGATGAAGAGGGCTCTGGGTCAATCATCAGCGGCTCAGAGTCGATGAAAGACTGAGGCGAAGAGTGGTAACAGATGTCGTCTCTAGAACCTCCTCTTCTGTGGCCACCACGGGTACCAGAAAATCTGGCCAGACGGGTTCCCTCAAAAGATGGTTCCCTCTTGATGGACCGAGATTCGAGGGATTTGGCCATCTTGATCTCCTCCGTCTGCTGGGCCCATAGCGCGAAACACTGGAAGATGTTCATACGAGGCTCCAACTTTCCCAGTCTGAGAAATCCCACTGCTAGACAAAGTGTATTCCCTTTGCTGAGTCCTCAAAAAAGGCTGGTTCGTTCTTTCACGTTAACTAAAGAAAACTAAGAGAGGACTCAAGTGCAAAGGAAAATAATATTTATTGGAAAAAGAAACACTTAAACACAAAACAAAACCCACGAGGGGGAAAACATTACTAAATACCAAAACAACAACAACAACAACAACAACAACAACAACAACAACAACAACTTCAAAAGTGAACATACCAAACGGGTCACGGGGAAACGGGAGACGTGTACAAGACAACAAACCAGCACAAGACTACAAACACAAGGAGGCTAAATAGGGGAACAAACAAAGGAGGGTAACGAACACAACAGGTGGGGCAAATTAACCAATAACTGGATAACAAGATGGGAGGGGCTAAACGGCAGACACGAGCACATGGCTCAAAACAATAAAACACCCATGTGCATGACAAGACAGGACAGGCATGTGACAGTGTGTCCCTCCTTTCCCACGTTGTTCACAGCTTTGAAAACTACAGGTCGATCAATCACGGATTTTGCAGAAGCAAATGAGTGTCACATCCAAACACACAGAGAGGAGAGTCTCGGACGCAGGAAGTAACGTTCCATCAAAAGAAACAATGTCACATCCTTTGATACTTTTTTAGAATGTGACATCCCACTTTAACTAGTTTCAGAACATTCAAAAGTAACATTCACATCATATTTGAAAAAGTAAAATGTTCTTAAGAAGTGTTGTTCTCCGACTCAGCGCTCCTCCATCACTGCCGTCACTGGAAACGATATGATTTACTTCCAGAACATTTTCACCCACAAACTGCAAGTAAATTTCACAAATGATTCTGAAGAAGCCAGTAGCACATTCAGTTCAATGGTCAATTTTGAAGTTTAAAAACTGAAATTAGTATTTTCTCAAATAATCTTGGAAATTTTATCGTTTTTTTATTTTTTTTATTTTTTACAGTGTATTAGAATGAGTCACCTGTGATTTTGCCTAATGTGCCGACCTCTCATCATTATACAAATGTGTTGCACAGGTGAAAGAGAGGCTTCTGCTGTGGAGAGCAGACGAGGTGTGCAGAAACACACTCAGAAGACCAGTGTCATTTACAGCCTTCTGGTGTTTACTAACAAATACAACAACTGTTTATTAAATGTGAAGATTGAGCATGAGCCGTTGTGTTGAAGTGTTGAAGATGAACATAAAACATACCACACAATAATAAACTGAGGAAAAAAAATAATGTATGACCTACAGAGTTGTGTTTAGAAGCGGTCCAGTTAGTTTTTCACGCTGGTTTTAATCATCATGACAGTGAAAGTGACACAGGACTGCTGAAGTTTTGCATGCAGTTAAAGAGAATATTAAAGCGTAGGAAGACTCATAAGACCACGAGAGGAGAAAAGAGGAAGAGAAGATCACACAGGTTTGTGTTTTTAAAAACATATTGGATAATGATCAGTCGGGGTTAATGCATTTATGCTGATATTGAGAAAATGTAATCTTGTCGTTTCAGAAAATGGAGCACAAACTATTTACACTCCTCGTTTTAATTGGTAGGTTTTCTTCAGTGTGTGTGTGTGTGTGTGTGTGTGTGTGTGTATAAAAATATCTTCTAAGAACGTTTCGCTGACATGTTATTCTGAATGTTTTTTAAATGTTTTAAAAAAAAGTTTTTTTCTCGATTACGTGAACATTAAGGAACATTTTACTTTTTCAAATATTATGTGAATGTTACTTTTGAATGTTCTGAAACTAGTAGTAGCATTTAAGAAATGTTGGAGGAACGTCCAACTAAAACGTTTTAGAATTTAGAAATGTTATGAGTAAATATAGAGTTGAGATATGATACTGGAAGAAGATTGTTCATAAGTTTGAGAGACCCTTGACAGATGTCTTGACTCGAGCTGGGCGATATTGCAAAAAAATAATAATATCAAGCTAAATTTTTCATATCAGCCAATATTGATAATTATCACGATAAATGTCAAATCTTTATTTCTTTCAAGTTTAAAGGCAGATTTTCGCTCCTGAGTAAAAGTTGTAGAAACCAGATATGACAAACACTGGCAAAACAGGCCAAGATTTCACAAATTAATATTTCATATGTAATAAGGGTTTGAAACTTCCACACATGCCAGCATGACGAAACTTAGTGGATTTACTTGCCATATCAACACTATATAGAGAAAAAATGCACCAAAATTAAATTTGGAGGAGTCACTGAACATTTATTTATCCATAGCAAAAGTAAATTTCTTACTTATGTTATTTTTTTTCTCTGTGTTTATTTAAAATTAGACAAATCTGATATCATTTTAATCTCCAATCTGTTATTTTACAGTTGAGATAGTTCTTTAATGCGGATCTAACAGCAGAACACACTCGCCGGGTTTCAATCCCAGTTGCTCAGGCAGGGCATGTTGTCACACTGCGTTACAATGAGCCCTTATTAGAACTATGATATTCTATTCTATACTTTTATGAATTCTATTGAGAAAAAAGGTGAATAAAGACAGAGCCAATGTTCAGAAATGATCCATTATTATGTTTTGAACTTTGCTGTATTGCTGTGTTCTGCGGTGTGTTTGTTGTCAAACTCAAAAATTACTATATTTTTTATAATTAAAAAATGCCATTATTTTATATGAAAAAGTTAATAATTGTATTTTATTGACAAAATATTTTAGTTTGTCTTGTATATATATATATATATATATATAGTGACGTCACTTCTTGTTGATGATCAAAGTATTGTCAAACCAACAGAGGCTAGCTCGACCCTCCCTCCTCCTCATCCGCGCAAATGACCCAAATCATTCGGTGATTGTCAGTTTTGTCGGTGATTGGCTGGAACACTGTTTGTTATGTTTCGTGGTCCAGGCTGGGCCAGTTTGGTTTTGTTGCTGTCTGTGGAGCCTGTGGTGTCTACAGAGACCGCATGTCTTTACAGTGTGTTCAGGGGACAGGCAGCTAGCGGATAGTGAGGAGATGCTAGCGGATAGTGAGGAGATGTTTGCTGGATGTGACAAAAATGTTTTGGTCTAAAAAACAGTGTGTGGGCGGAGTCAGCCAATCAGAACAATGTGTGGGTGGAGTCAGCCAATCAGAACAGCGTATGGGCGGATTCAGACAATCAGAACAGCGTGTGGGTGGAGTCTCGTGGCACCAGAGAGTAATCTTGACGCAGTCACAAGAAAATGGATTAGTAGCTACATAATCAAATACACAAATATTACACCATTTAAACATTATTAAAATACATAGGCTGAGTTACTAAAACAATCTTTGTCAAAGAATACACTTGTTTGTTCACAGTTTGAACGTTCTTGTTTCCATTTGTTTAATTTGAAGATCTGAGGTGAATTATCCATTGTTGCTTTAACAGCCTCAAAGCTGGAGCACTAAATGATATTCAGAGTCACATGACACGCTTTTAACATTAAATAAAGCACATAAACAGTGTCTGAGATTATCATCGCCAGTCCAGCGTGACGTCGCAGAAAAATAGAAACCGTTTCTAAACTAGAATCTTATTATCTTATCTTATTAGAATATCTTATTAATATGGAAATGAGACCTTCTATCGCACGGTGTTACACCTGTCGCACATTGGTGAAACGGAGGGGACGTAAGCAGTGAATAACCTTGAGATGGATCAGTTGGCGTCTGCTGTTGACTGAACCGTAGCCGAGCTCGTGTCCACGGAGAGCTCAACTCCCAGCTCCTCCTCCCAGCTCCTCCTCCCAGCTCCTCCTCCCAGCTCCTCCTCCCAGGCCTCTTTAGATCTACAGCTTCCACATAAACACATTTAGAAATAAGATGCCTGGAGTCAGGAGGATTCACATAATGTCTAATTTGTAAATAGTGAAGAAAAAAAAATGTGCATGAGGCAAATCAAATTTCTCTCTTAACTGACTAAAAGATGCAAACCGCCCTCAACATAAATATCTTTAATGGAGCATAAACCCTTCTCCCTCCAGACCTGGTAAGTCCTATCAGACCACGGGGGTAAACAGGAATGATTATGACAGATTGGCATATGAACAGAGCTCTCCACCAGGGACAAACCTTTCTCACCTGATTTAAGATTTAGACAGAACTCTTTAGGCTTATCCAATTTGGAAAACAGCAATGCCGAGTGGAAGTCTCAACAGCCAAGTTAGTCTCCATTAGTTCCCACAAGGGGGTCAGATTGCCCGAACATCAGCCAGAACATTAAAGCCCTAATACTGGCAGCCCGATAATAATGTTTAAATACTGCAAACCCAGACCACCTGCAGACTTGGATTTTTGTAGATGACTTTTAGAAATCCGGTGGGTCTTATAAATCCAAACATAAGACAGGATTATAGAATCCAGTTCCTTAAAGGGGAACTATGCAGTTTTCTTTTATAGCTTAATTTACCTTAACTGAACAGCTTCATAAAATTTTCATATCGGTGCATCCCTAGTGCAGTCAATTAAATTTTTTATCCTTTATCGATTACTTTATGGCACTTTTTTCTAGGCTTTTCCACCTCACCAGCCTATCAGCAGTCTGTGAACGTCTACTACTTCGTGTCGGAGTCGAAAACGTTCTCTGAAGCGGAGCTGTACTGTAAAGAGACCTACACAGACCTGGCCACTATTGAAGACCCGGATGATCTGAGGACACTTCAGACCGGTCAGGTCACCTATACGGGCGCGTGGATCGGGCTGAGGGACACCAAGGCCGTTGTCTGGCACTGGGCTCTGGCTGACACACGCTTTTACCGGGACACCGAGACCGAGTACAGGAACTGGGCGGCTTTCGAACCCGACGTCAATCTCAATCAAGACTGCGTCATCATGACGTACAGAGGAGAGTTCGAAAACACCAACTGCCTCGATATCTTCAACTTCATTTGTTATGATGGTGAGTAAATATGGCAAAATATTATGTCAGGATTGTTTCCAGGCAGGATCAGGATTCTGTTTCATGTTGGAGATACTGAGCAGGGCTGCGTTTCCCAAAAGCATCGTAAGCCTAAGTTGATCGTAAAAGCGATCATACTACTGATCTTAATATTATGGTCTGTTTCCCAAAAGCATCGTAGCTTAAGTAGCACTTGAAAATCTTCGTAGATCTACGGGTGCTCTGGAGTAATCATACATCCCCAAGTGCATCATAAGAAGACAGAGTTATGAGGACACCTGCAGAACAACCGGCAGATTACACCTTTAACTTTATTCAAATGCAATGTGATTATAATATAAGGTTTTGATTGTACTTTATTGTACACTTTATTACTCTTTTTTTGTTGTTGGTTAAATTAATGTATAAATTAAATAATTAAAAAGGTCAGAAAAAAAATAGAAATAATTTAATCTAATAATTTTAATTAAATTTTAATGTAATGAACTAAAAAATAAAAATAAAAAATCCTTTAAATCTGTTAAAAATTACATCTTTGTTTCACTCTATCTCCTCTAAAAGGACATTAATTTCATCTCTTTGAAAGGTATATGTTTTCGTTTTTTTTTTTTTTTTTTTTTTTCAGCCATTTTATCAGTGCCTCCGCCTGTAGGTGCTTTATATAGACTTGTCTTGATTGCTAATCCACAACAGATGACAATTATTAGGTTAAACGTTCAGAATACGATTATAAGGTTATGTTTCAGCACTTCACGAATGGACAGCGACTCTTAAGTAGCACGTAGAGCGCGTTCTCGCGCGTTCATGTTAAGTGCATTTTTGGGAAACGCTCGTGGAATTGCTGCGAGCGTTCGTAACCTTGCACGTAGAAAGCGCTCTTAAGAGCTAAGATACATCGTTATAGGGAAAGCCGGCCCAGAACAGCCACAATAATTTACAGCCCTGTGAAACAAAACATTTGAGAAACAATCCTGTTTGATATTTAAAGAAATGTGTTAAAATGAAACCATAAACATTGTCATAACAAAATAAAAAAATTAAATTAAAATTTTATTTTAGCTCTTTTAGTATAAGTTGAAATACGGAAATAACTAAAACTAAAAGCATAAACTTAATAAAAAATATGAAAAAAAAAACTAATTAAACTAAATTACTTAAACTTTAAATGCAAAAATCACTTTTATTATCATTAACTAAAACTAAAACCATAAAAAAATATTTTAATTGCATACAAATAAAATAAACATTACCTGAAATAAAATATTTTAAAAAAAATTTAAATTGATATTTTAGCTCATTGCCGAGGCAACATTTATCGTTTGGTTCAACTTGAAGTACTAAATGCCAAAAGCAAAATTTCTTAAAACTAAAATTAAATCTAATTCAAAATCATATAATTATTGTCCGAGTTTAGTTCTGTTTTGTTTTGTCTTTGTTTTGCTTGAGTTCATCCTCTGTTTGCTTATATTCAGTTGACCCAGTTTTCACATGTGTTTCTTTGATTCACCTCATTCACATCTCATTTCGTAAATTTCGTAACTTTTATCACTTTTATACATTTTTATTTTTTTTGAATGTGTCAATTGTTTTAGTTAAACCAAATGAAAATGAGAAATGATTCCTTGGCATTTAAGTCAAGTCAAGTCAAATCAAGTATATTTGTATATCGCTTTTCACAATACAGATCGTATCAAAGCAGCTTCACAGTATTAAATCAAACTAACACTACAAGGTTTGGTTCTAGTGGAAAAAAACGTCCACGTTTGGTAAGGCTGATCAATAGTATTATTGATTGATTAAATTAAATTAAATATCCCCAACTGAGCAAGCCAAAGGCAACAGTGGAACTGAAAAAACTCCATCAAGTGACCTAATGGAGAAAAAAAAACCTTGGGAGAACCCAGGCTCAGTCGGGGGCCAGTTCTCCTCTGGCGTTTATGAACTAGAGGCCGGATTTAACTGTAAGATTAAAAATATTATATGAATGCCTGGCTGAAGAGATGCGTCTTCAATCTAGTTTTAAACTGGGAGAGCGAGTCTGAGCAACGAACAGTATCAGGAAGGCTATTCCAGAGTTTTGGAGCTAAATGTGAAAATGCTCTCCCTCCTTTGGTGGATCTGGATATCCTAGGTATGACCAAAAGCCTTGAATTTATTGATCTTAAAGAGCGCGATGGATTATAGGGCGATAGAAGATCGGTTAAATAGACTGGAGCTAAGCCGTTTAGGGCTTTATAAGTCAGTAGCAATACCTTGTAATTAATACGTGACTTTATAGGTAACCAATGCAGTGATGATAAAATTGGTGTTATATGATCATATTTTCTTGATCTAGTAAGAACTCTAGCGGCTGCATTTTGGACTAACTGTAGCTTGTTTATTGAGGATGCAGGACAACCAGCTAATAAAGCATTACAGTAATCTAGTCTCGAGGTCATGAATGCATGAACTAACTTTTCTGCATCAGAAACTGATAGCATATTACGTAGCTTAGCAATGTTTCTAAGGTGGAAAAAGGCTGTTTTTGTAACATATGAAATATGATTTTCAAAAGACAGGTTGCAGTCTAGTATAACACCCAGGTCTTTTACTGTAGAGGATAAAGTAACAGGACATCCTACTATGTTAAAGTTGTATTGTGAGAGGTTTTGTGGGCGATAATTTTGTGTTTTCATCTGGTCGTGATGAAATATATATTTGAGTGTCATCAGCATAACAATGGAAACTAATTCCATGTTTCCTTATAATATTTCCAAGTGGCATCATATATATTGAGAATAATAGAGGGCCCAACACAGATCCCTGCGGCACTCCATAGTTTACTGAAGTTATGATCGATTTTTCTCCATTTAAATAGACAAAATGGTAGCGGTCAGATAAATACGATTTGAACCAGCTTAATGCTTGTCCTTGAACACCAGTATAATTTTGTAGTCGATCTAAGAGTATTGTATGATCTATAGTATCGAACGCAGCACTAAGATCAAGTAAAACTAGTATTGAGATATAGCCTTGGTCAGAAGCTAAAAGTAAATCATTTGTGATTTTAACGAGCGCAGTTTCAGTGCTATGATGCGGCCTGAATCCAGACTGAAACTTCTCATAGATGTCATTTTCTTGCAAGAAAGAGCCCAGTTGAGCGGACACAACTTTTTCTAATATTTTAGACATAAATGGAATATTTGAAATGGGTCTATAATTTGCTAGGTTATTATGATCTAATTGTGATTTCTTAATGAGTGGTTTTATAATTTGCCAATTTAAATGTTCTTGGAACATGACCTAAAGATAAAGATGAGTTAATAATTAGGGCTGTCACTTTTGTGAAAAAATCCTGTTCGATTTTTGAGACATAATTGTTCATTGAATCCATTGTAAAATCGATTTTCCATGTCTAAAGACGTTTCCATTTTAAACGCCAAATATGGGGAAGTCCATTAGGACGAACGTAAAGACGACGCTTGAAACGCGCACAAGTCAGCAAATTTTCCTGATGATTTATTGGCGTGAAGTTTTGACAAAAATGACAAACAGGAGTGCAACATTCTCAAAAAACAGCTGAGTGGACTGCCATAACATAAATGAAAAACATTACTGCAGTCTTCAACATGGCTGTGTTTGCGATTAGAAATGTCAAACAAATTTCGCCTACATAGGCAATTATAGACCGTAGCCCGAATCTGTATCTGTATGCATGAGATTGTCTGCATACCAGCAGAATTCAGTTTAGTTGTAAAAAGAGACTTTATGCAGAAGTATAATTTGCTGTTATGCGTGTTTGTCAGAGCCTGCAGTTGCTATGTGACGTGCGTTCGCTGCGGGCGTATCGTGACGAGCTGGACGCGGTCCGAGAAAAGACCGTTAAAACCGATTCCCTATTTTCGTTTTCGAAATATGCGTTGGTTGGTCCGACCGATTGTACAATCGATTTTCGAACATAAAGTGACAGCCCTATTAATAATATTGAGGAGAGGCTCTTCCACTACAGGTAACACTTCTTTCAATAGTTTAGTTGGTATAGGATCTAATAAACATGTTGTTGTTTTAGATGAAGTGATAAGTTTATTTAACTCTTTTTGTTCTATAGTTGTAAAGCACTGTAATTGTTCTTGCGGGGTGATAATTGAGGCTGAATTATAAGGCGCGATTGAAGATTGAACGTTTACAATTGTGGTTCTGATGCTTTCTATTTTCTCAGTGAAGAAGTTCATGAAATCATTACTACTAAACTGTAACGGAATATTTTGTTCAGGTGACGTCTGTTTATTTGTTAGTCTAGCCACGGTGTTAAATAAAAACCTTGGATTGTTTTGGTTGTTTTCTATTAGTTTGCGGAGGTGCTCAGCCCTGGCCGCTTTTAGGGCCTTTTTATAACGTGACATACTGTCTTTCCACGCGATTCTAAAGACCTCTAAATTAGTTTGTTTCCATTTACGCTCTAAATTACGGGTTTCTCTCTTTAGAACATGCGTAGTATTGTTGTATCATGGTGCTTTACTTTTCTCTCTGACCTTTTTTAATCTAATGGGTGCAACAATATCCAATGTTCTAGAGAGAATGGTGCTCATAGTGCTAGTTAGTTCCTCTAGTTCATCTGACATATTTCAGTTAAAGTTCATTTTATTGCAAGTAACAAAGTTTTCATGCTTTCAGGTTTAGTAAACTAGGCTATAATGACCCTGGCAACCGTTGCTAACCTGCCTCTTCTGCTGCTGTAGCCGCCGACAGTGAGCAGCAGTACGTGTACATCTGGCGTCTGTACACATGGAGAGAAGCTCAGAGTTACTGCCGACAGTTCCACACAGATCTGGCCAGCGTCAGGAACCCGGACGAGAACCTTCAGATCCAGCGGCTCATTCCCGACCTAGGGTTCGCATACATCGGCCTTTTCCAAGACTCTTTTGTCTGGTCCGACAGAAGCGAGTCTGCCTTCAGAAACTGGGATTTGTTTCAGCCAGATTTGCTCGGAGACTGTGTTGCAGTGCAGGAGGACAAATATTGGAAGACTGAGCTCTGCTGGAAACTGAAACCATTTTTCTGCTATCGCAGTGAGTGTTTACTTTCCTCACTAATTATTATTAATATGATGAGCCGTGGCGTAACCATTAGTGAAGTGTCTTAAGGGGACAGTTCAGACCAAAAAAGGATCATTTTGCTATAATTTACATCATTTTAAACTCTGGAGCTCCTCGCGGTCAGAAACGAGTGTATTGGAAATGAATGTGAGACGAATTTCCTCGTTTTATGAGATATCAAGATCATATTTGAAACACAACTTGTTTAGATTTATGGCTTTGATTTTCTCACAGTTTGAAAATATACATTTCATATAAAAATAGTTTCTGAGGATAGTTTCTGAGGTATTCTGAGAATAATTTCTAAACTGAAGTTTAAATGAAATTAAAATTAAGTAAAAAAAAAAAAAAGTAAAATTGTATAACTTTTTTTTCCCAAGATCACGTTTATAAACTTTTTTTTTTTACTTCAGCAATAATCAGCCAAGAGATCAAACTTCAGTCTGTGATCCAAAGATTCAAGATTTACAATTTCATTTTCAGTTCCATGCCATTTAAAAGTGAATAAATGGATTACAACTACTGCATAAATATAATTCCAAACCATAAAATCCCATAAGAATACAAAATATTGAATCAAAAACATGATCAAACTAAAATATAGTACGTGAACAGTACCGGCGGGGTAATCTGTCCAGTTATCAAATATAAAAACCTATACTGGTTTCTATACTGTATGTAAAGCTAGATTTTCTACACTTTATGATTTCAAATAATTTTATTATGTTATAAAATCTTTTTTTTTTTTTAAGTGTCGTTCCAAACTGGTTTGACTTTGTTCTGTGAAAAGATATTTTAAGAAAGCAGCATCAGTATCTTTGAGTGTGAAACAGCTGTGTGTTGATGTGTGTGTGTGAAACGCTGAGCTCTGGGCTTCTGTTCAGGGGAGGCTGTGATGAAGAGGACGATCCTGAGACTGGAGCTGAAATCTGCTCTCAATGTGAATGATCCTCATATGAAGACGGCCATCTTAGCTGAGGCGAGTCACAACACACACACACACACACACACACACACACACACACACACACACACACACACACACACACCGCTGATGACTTCACACAAATGTGTTTGGTATTTGTCTTGAAAACAAAGAGTTTGATTTTGTTATTAATTTCTTGTTATGTTTTGGAAAGTTTTTCATTCATAAATGCTGATGTTTTAAATCTAAACCCAACTTTAAACAGTGGAGGAATGAGGTCAAACTCTTGTGCAAATCTGAAAAATTTGTTAAAAACCACAAAGCCCTTAAACTGATGTCTCTTTTGGATACTTTTAAATTAATTTAAAAAGCCCCTTTTTTGTGTAGTTATTTTTATTTCATTATTTGTTTGTTTTATTGTGATTTTTCTGTATTTGTACTATCTATACTCAACCACAATTGCGGTAATATTCCGAGATTTGATAATGTACCTTCTTTGTTTGTGTTGTTGAAGTATAATAGTTATAAAAAATAAAATAAAAAACTTAGTATAAATGTGTGAGATATTCACAGCTAAATATTTGACCACTGCACCATTAAACGAGGTGTGTGACTCGGTGTGTGTGACTCAGTGTGTGACTCAGTGTGTGACTCGGTGTGGATGTTTCAGATCCAGCAGAGGCTTCAGAAACTGGGAGTGAGGAACATCACTGGACTGGAATGGAGAGAAGCAGCGGACGGATCGGTTTTCCAAAAGAACCAGAGCTAAACAAGTGCAGATCCGATGAAAAAGAAGAGATGAGATACACACACATATATATAGTCAAGTCAAGTTTCATTTATAGAGCACAAGTTTAACTTAAGTTTAAGTTTAATCTAGATTCATATATATTCATATTGAGCACAGTCTTAAAATATAGTATCCCTGAATCTCTATGAAGATATAGAACAACTTGCTCAGATTATGAAATGACACATGATTTATTTATATTTATTTACAACAAATGTAGTGTTGTACTATGATTTCTGGTTATGGTTGTTCTGCGTAATAAAGTATTTAGTAATGGTAGACATTTCATGGTCTTGTGTTCAGAAACTAAATGAGATGCAGTGTTAAAAAAATGAATGCAAATAATAAAAAGCAACTAACCAGATAACTAGTATATACTCCATCTAAAACTATTATCAACAGCATTTTGCTTCTGTGTTTGTTCTATAAGTATTATTTACATTTATGCATTTATCAGATGCCTATATTCAGTGACTTACAATAAAGAAACAAAAGTAATTTGTCACAGAGCTCTAGATCCGTCACACACTACATGACCAAAAATACATCAATAACACACACACACACACACACACACACACACACACACACACACACACACACACTGTGATCTGATGGAGAACACATTTCTAGAGCAGTGCAGTGTGTAAATATGATGTTGTTGATATGTTGTACTCCAGACTGCAGGATCATTGTAAGATTTTACTACAAAATAAAAATAGTGCATAATTTTATATAATAATTTTGTTTATAGAACAAATCAGTTTTTTTCCCCCTGTAACAAACCTCAGTTATGACCAACATCATGATTCTTATGTTCTTATGATCTGCAAGTGAAAAATGATAATAAATAATTAACACACTTCAAATCAACAACGGCGAAAAAAGATATTCAGTGACAAAAACAGGACAGGACTTTTATCTAGTTGTTCTCTAAATGACGGGTAGTTAAAAAATAATAATACAAGTTATTACATTAACAATTTAGAGTTTGATTATATATACTGTACAACATTTAATCTTCTTGACAGTGAATTTCCATCATCACCAGATTGATTTCCATCTCGACCTTCACAAGGACAGTCCTGAGGCGCTTTATTCAAAGACTACAAGCAAATCCTCACGGGAGAGTTAGGGAAATGAGTTAACTAGCAAACCAAATCATTTCTGATGACATCCATAACCTGTCCTGATGTTCGCCTGCTGTAATTCTACACACATTTTGCATATGAGGACACTGATATCAATATCTGAAGCTCTATAGCTATTGATAGTTGCACTTAATGTTGTCATTTTACGGGTTACATTACTTCACATTACAAAAAAAGGGGTAATTCCTGGTATTCTGTGTCTTTAGTCCATCATAAAATGTAAAAAATCAAATTACGTTTTTAAAAGAAATTTTGTATATTGATATATTGGTATATTGACATGATAATCTCATTTGGAAAAAAATATTCTGGTCAAGCTCAGGTAAATACATTTAACCATTTTATTTACTACATTATTGATACTTCAGTAAATTTGTATTGTCACTGAATAATTAGTATGTTTTTATGAAATCACTGTAAAAAAAAAAAAAACAGCTTAACAGGGTGGACAAACTGATAATAACAGTGGTATAAAGATGGATGGATAATTTCCTATCGCTCACATACAGCCAGCTACATAATTACTTTAGTTTGAACTGGATTTAGATGGGAATTATATGGAAGCTTGTTTCCGCCACAGAATAAAAATAAAAAAGGTAATTGTGGCTTTTTATCTTACAATTCAGACTTTATTGAATTGTAAGTTGCAATTGTGAGTTAAGTCAGAAGTACGAGTTATAAAGTCAGAAGTATGAGTTATAAAGTCACAATTGCGTGACCAAAAGACGCAATTGCGAGTTATAAAGTCAGAATTGAGTGATATAAAGTAATAATTGCGTGATATAAAGTCGCAATTGCAAGTTAAGTCAGAAGTACGAGTTATAAAGTCAGAATTGCCTGATATAAAGTCAGAATTGCGTGATATAAAGTCAGAATTGCCTGATATAAAGTCAGAATTGCGTGTTATAAAGTCAGAATTGCCTGATATATAGTCATAATTGTGAGATATAAAGTCATAATTGTGTGATATAGTCATAATTGCGTTATAAAGTCACAATTTCGAGTTATAAAGTCAGAATTGCGTGATATATAGTCAGAATTGCCTGATATTAAGTCAGAATTGCCTGATATATAGTCAGAATTGTGAGATATAAAGTCATAATTGTGTGATATAAAGTCATAATTGCGTTATAAAGTCACAATTGCGAGTTATAAAGTCAGAATTGCGTGTTATAAAGTCAGAATTGCCTGATATAAAGTCAGAATTGCCTGATATATAGTCAGAATTGTGAGATATAAAGTCATAATTGTGTGATATAAAGTCATAATTGCGTTATAAAGTCACAATTGCGAGTTATAAAGTCAGAATTGCGTGATATATAGTCAGAATTGCGTGATATATAGTCAGAATTGCCTGATATAAAGTCAGAATTGCCTGATATATAGTCAGAATTGTGAGATATAAAGTCATAATTGTGTGATATAAAGTCATAATTGCGTTATAAAGTCACAATTGCGAGTTATAAAGTCAGAATTGCGTGATATATAGTCAGAATTGCGTGATATAAAGTCAGAATTGCCTGATATAAAGTCATAATTGCGTGATATAAAGTCATAATTGCGTTATAAAGTCACAATTGCGAGTTATAAAGTCAGAATTGCGTGATATAAAGTCAGAATTGCGTGATATAAAGTCAGAATTGCCTGATATAAAGTCAGAATTGCGTGATATAAAGTCATAATTGCGTTATAAAGTCACAATTGCGAGTTATAAAGTCAGAATTGCGTGATATAAAGTCAGAATTGCGTGATATAAAGTCAGAATTGCGTGATATAAAGTCAGAATTGCCTGATATAAAGCCAGAATTCCATGTTATAAAGTCAGATTTGCGTGATATAATGTTGCAATTGCGAGTTATAAAGTCAGAAGTACGAGTTATAAAGTCAGAATAGCCTGATATAAAGTCAGAATTGCGTGATATAAAGTCATAATTGCGTTATAAAGTCACAATTGCGAGTTATAAAGTCAGAATTGCGTGATATAAAGTCAGAATTGCCTGATATAAAGTCAGAATTGCGTGATATAAAGTTGCAATTGCGAGTTATAAAGTCAGAATTGCGTGATATAAAGTCAGAATTGCGTGATATAAAGTCAGAATTGCCTGATATAAAGTCAGAATTACGTGATATAAAATCGCAATTGCGAGTTATAAAGTCAGAATTGAGTGTTAGACAATAGGCTATATTTTATGTGTGAACTATTCTATATATTAAACCTTTGACAGAATCACAGCGGAACATTCAAATCTGCTGCTGACCCAGAGAGCCAGAGTTAGGCTAATGTATAGGTATAAATATACACAGGGGTGCACATAACTGGTGCTCACGTGTGGTAAAAATAAACGACGCGCAGCAGAAAACATGGAAGGAAGCGCTTTTGAGTACCAACATTTTGGGCCAAAATGTTGGTACTCAAAAGCGCTTCCTTCCATGTTTTCTGCTGCGCGTCGTTTATTTTTACCACACGTGAGCACCAGTTATGTGCACCCCTGAATATACAATATGAAATGATCACAGAAGTACTGAGATAAAAGTTTATATTTTGGACATAAACATTGATAATGTATACGGAAATGATAGAAATAAAGCAAATCCATTTGGGGGCAAATCCTACTCCCCTCCCCGCAAGGCGTGTCCTCACGCCATTGATGGACCAACTGCGGAGGGAGGGAGGAGGACGAAGAGTTGGTGAAGGGCAGACAGAAGGCAGGAGTGACCAGGGCGGAGCAGGTGGTGCAGGCGACCAGGGTGGAGATGATGGAGGGAGGAGCCATGGTGGAGAAAGGGCTGACGACTCCAAGGGGCCGACTGACGGGGGCGGAGCAGGTGGGACAGGAGACCCGGATGGAGCCGACGAGCCAAAGAGCCAGGGCGATGCTGAGGATCCCGAGGGACATGGCAATGCCGACGGCTCTGGCGACCGAGGCACAGGCGGGGATCCAGAAGGCCGCGGTGGAGGACCATGGTGGAGCTGGAGAGAGTAAGGAGCCAATCGGAGCCAGAGGGACGAAGGGACGAGGCGCAGCCAGAGGAGTGTAGTCTCAAGGCGAGGGCAGTCTGACGAACGACCAAGGCGAAGCCGGAGGGACGAGGGAGCCCGGCGGAGCTGGTGGACTGATGGGCCACGGTGGAGATGAGGGAGGTAGGAGCCAAGGTTGAGCTGATGGATCGATGGGCCGAGGTAGAGTCCTGGTCGCGGAGATTGGAGGCGGAGACCAGGGATCCACCGACCAGGCTGGAGCTGCAGGCTGGCAGACCCATGGTGACCCCACCTCTCTGATGTTGGTATGAAGAGCTGAGGGGCTGACAGGCAGTGGCAGAAGAAGGGTTGAAAGGTGGGAGATGGGAGGCTGGGTGGGAATTCAGGAACCGGCTCAGGTTCTGGAACGGATTCCGGCTTAGGAACAGACTCAGGCTCAAGAGCAGATTCAGATACAGGCTCGGGAACAGATTCAGATACAGGCTCGGGGACAGAAGACTCTGGACGGGCGGTCTCTGCGGGACGAGACTCTGGATGGAGACTGGAACAGGTCTGGGAATATGGACAGTCCTTGTGGGAGGAACAGGTCTAAGGACAGGAACAGGTCTGGGAACATGGACAGTCCTTGGGGCAGGAACAGGTCTTGGAACAGAACAGCCAGGTATCAGGCAGTGAGGTGGCGGCTATCTTGGCTGAGGGCTCAGGTGGCGGCCATCTTGGCTGAGGGCTCAAGCGGCGAGGCGGCGGCCATCTTGGCTGAGGGCTCAGGTTGGGCAGGCATGATGTGAAGAACCCTTGAGTCTGGCTGTGTTCCGTATCGAGGCATGACGCTCTCCAGATGACGGTCTCTCTCCAATCCAGTCCGGTAGTGTCAGGGAGGTCGATGGGATGGTTAAATGTGGCCCCTATCCGGAACAAGGTACTCAGGCTCTCGTCATCGAGGGCGCTGGTGACAGCAAGGCAGCAAAAGTCCTTTGTAAAGGAAAAAAAGTTTGGCTCTCCTGAGCCATGACAATAATTCTGACCCTATCATCCATTCTGGGCGGTCCGATCTTCTGTCATGGTGTGGTGCAGGCAGAAGAAGACGAAGGAGAATCAAAAGTTCCAATGCAAACTTTTACTAACAAATTAATTCATACAGGTACATAGAAGACAGGCAGAAGGTTCACACACACTTAATATGACGGAGATCGGACAAAGACTGACTAAACAGATGGAACTAAATACAAAACACAGATGAACACTGATTAACAGAACACAGGTGAAACAAATGACAATGATGATTAAACAGGTGACAAAACTGAACTGATAATGACAGTAACCATGGATACAAATGAGTGGAGGGAAAACAGAACAAAGGAAGACATGTGACTAATGAAAACAAGACTCAGAACGCTGGTTACTGGTGTAACCTTGGTTCTATGAATAGTGGAAGACCGCCAGAGACGGTCGAACATAGTGGAAGGAGTTGCGTCTCGCGAGCCATATCGAGAATCTCGCATTGATTTGTCACCTGTGACCCTGACCGATGACGTGTCGGAAGCTATATCCGCTCCGTTCATGTCACGGTCATTCTCTGCAGTCATTCTCTCAATCCGAGTGACCAGAGACTCTGGCGGTCTTCCACTATTCATAGAACCAAGGTTACACCAGTAACCAGCGTTCTATTTCACTGTTACAGACCGCCAGAGACGGTCGAACATAGTGGAAGACGAAAACAACCAAGTCACGAGGGCCACTCACCTAGATACTGTCCGCTAACACAGCAGAACTGACCAAAGGAATAGGGGCCACATTGATCCTGTAGAATCTTGTGCATGTGCAAGGGGACTTCCATGTAGCCACTGCACATATTTCAGAAAGGGGCACCCCACGTAGTGCTGCTCAAGAAGTAGCCACTGACCGGGTTGAATGGCATTTAATAGATGCTGGAACTGTCTGACCAGCCGAATCATATGTCTGTACAATGGTATCCACCACCCAATGAGACAACCTTTGCTTTGACAAGGGTGAGCCTCTCTGACAGGCATCAAAACGGACAAACAGCTGATCAGTGGTACGTCATGAAGCAGTCTTCAACACATACTGTTGCAATGCTCTCACTGGACACAGAGCTGTCTGGGAAGCCTCTTGATTAAACGCAGCAAGCTGAATGGGTTGGTTCACAAAGCGATCAGACAACACTTTAGGTCGGAAAGCTGGATTCGGCCAGAGTGTAACCTGATTGTACTCAGGCCCCCATCTGAGACACTGTGGACTCACCGAGAGGGCATGAAGCTCACCTACTCTTCTGATTGATGTCTTCATCTAAAGACTCCTAATATCAGCTTGTTCAAGTGGTTCATAAGGTGGTAAACGCAGGCTGTTAAGCACCACCTGAAGATCCCACTGGGTATGCATTATCCGTGTGTCAGGTTTGGCATAGACGAAGCAGACATAATGGTATGTTAAATGCTTTAATTTGCAGAATGGATCGGTACAGCGTAACAGGTGAGTAAACAGTAAGTTGAATATCAGATGATAGCTTAACTGAAGTGTAATCAAGTCTCTCTCTCTCTTTCTCTTGCAGATGATGATGAAGGAGTTCCTTAGAAGACGGAATGATGACTGGCAGAGAAGATTGGGATCGAAGGTAGGAATACAGGTAAGTATGGCAGAGAGTCTGTATTATGTGTAGACGAGATCAGACAATGACTGAATGTTCGTAGCAGGTATATATGGGTGAACTGATGATGAGGTCCAGGTGACGGTGATTAGTAATCAGGTGACAATGAGCGTGTGGATGACTGAGTGGGCGGAGTGAGGGAATGAGTGGAAGGAGATGGTGATGGAATCCTGACACCGTGCCGGTGGATTAAGACGTACTGCTCCCTTAAGGAAAGCCACCACCAATTTTTCCGCACCAATCGATATCCCCCCCAAGGGGTTCCGATGTGCTGACAAGGCCGCCACAAATACCCAGTTGCTGGGGAGCGCCCAGTGTCCAGTAAATGTTGTAAGAATTCCAACACTGAACTGATAGAACAAGTGACTGGGTTAACAGACCGATCTGTACACCATGAAACAAAGATCTTCCATTTACTGGCATAAGTGCGATGTGTTGATGGGGCTCTTGCATTCATGACAGTGTTCCTCACATCTGCGGAACACTGTGAGAGCTCCTGCTCAACCCCAGGGGCCATACACATAGACTCAATTTGCCTGGTGAGGGGTGCCAAAGTTCCCCGTTCATTTGTGGCAGTAGATCCTTCCGAACTGGCAATGGTTGTGGTGGGCCGGTCGTAAGGGCCAACAGCAGACTGAATCATGGTCTCGCTGGCCAGCAGGGTGCCACTATAATAAGCCTGTGTCGTCTCACCTGCACACGCCTCAGCACAGGCCAGAGAAGTGGAATTGGCGGGAAAGCATAGAGGAGGAGGTCTGACCAGTCGTGGGCCAGGCCATCCTGGCCTAGTGATCCCTGCTCCTCCTGCTCCGCGAACCACAGCGGACAATGTGTTGTCTTTCTGCTGGCAAAGAGGTCGACTGCTGTGGTCCCATAAAGTCCCCAAACTGACTGAACTACCGCCTTGTGCAGACACCAGTCCCCTGGCTTCGGACCCGATCGAGAGAGTGAGTCTGCCACACTGTTGCAGTGACCGGGAATGTGTGCCGCTCTGATCGTCAGGAAGTGCTGGTTTGCCCACAACAGCAGCACTCGTGAAAGTCGAAGGCAAGGTAGATACCTCGTGCCCCCTTGGTGATTGATTAAAAACACCACTGTGGTGTTGTCGGCGCGGCCCAGGATGTGCTTCCCCAATAACTCCTGTCTGAAGTGTCTTAGGGTGAAAAGCACTGCCCACAGCTCTAGGATGTTGATGTGAGATGTCGTCTGATGCAAGGTCCAACTCCCCTGCACGCCCTGGTGTTGCCACAGCCCTCCCCATCCGAAGAGAGAGGCATCTGTTGTCACCACTTCCCTGCGTGATGGGGGTGGTCCCACTGGTACACCCCCTTGTAGAAATTGTTCCCGTCTCCAAAGCCTCAGGGAGACAGAGCTACTGGTTGTCACCAAAACAAGGGTATGTCGGTTGTGAACTGCTGACAATCATCTGGCTATCAACCAACGCTGAAATGGACGAAGGTGTAAAAGCCCTAAGTGAATGGTCGATGAGGCTGCCGTGAGAAGGCCCGCTAGCCGTAAGAAGTGGAGATAAGGTAGCTTGTGCCGAACCTCGCTATGGCTCCTCGTATAGCCTACCTCCTGCATGCTGTGAGGATAGCCCTCATTATTCTGGAGTCCAGATTTAATCCCAGAAAGCATATTGACTGGCATGGAGTAAAGCAGCTTTTCTCTAGGTTTACCCTCAGTCCTAAAGCAGTAACATGTTCCAGTAGGCGCTGTGTGTTGTCGGCTACTTGCTGAGGTGATCTGGCACAAAGCAGCCAATCGTCCAGGTAAGGGAGAATCAACATGCTTGTAGGACATCCCTGACACGCAGCATGCTGAAAGGAAGGTGTTTGAGACTCCTGTTCAATCGTCTGAGGTCCAAGATTGGCCTGAAACGTCCATCCTTCTTGCGTACTAGGAAGTACTTTGAATGAAATCCCTCCGGATGGACTCGGGGGTTTACTAGCTCTACCGCACCCTTTTCCAGTAGCTTCCGGACCTCGAGAGATAGAGCAAGCGCTTGACGAGGGACCCGAACCACTGTGGGCCGAGTGTGTGTGCATAATTGGGGTCTGTGACGGAACTGAAGACAGTAGCCCGTGTCGAGTGTGTCGAGGAGCCACTTGTTGTTTGTAATCCCTCTCCAAAGTTGTAGTTGAGAGGTTGAAAAGTGTCCCATCACAGACCTTGGACCATCACCAACGATGGGGAGCAGTTTCCTTATCCCTGGGGGGGGCGACGATAAGTCGCCACAGGGCGAGCAGGTGGTCTACGAGCACGGGATGCTTCCCTTCTCGAGTCATACCCAGGTCGAGTAGCCTGTTGTACAAGCCTGTAAGAGTGTCCCTGCCTGTGTTGGAGTGCATAGACTTGCATGACGAACAGGCATTCGATGTGAGGATGGTCCATAATTCACACTGCGCTCAAAGTGCTGGGACCGAGACTCCACTGCATGAACTCTGCGCTCAAGAGCTTCTTGAGCGGCTGGACCAAAAATCTGCCCAGGCACCATTGGTAGTTGATGAAGATTGCTACGGCAAGCCTCTGGAAGTTTAGACTGTTCTAGCCAAACCTGCCGCCTAGCCTGTGTAGTAAGCCCAAGAGCCTTTCCGCTAGAGAAAGCGATTGAACCCAAGGCTTGTAAGGAAGCCTCAAGTAACTCTGATGCGGTATTATCTGGTGGGTCAGTACTCAAAGCAGAATGAAGTGCTAACAGAAGATGAGCCATGGAATTTCCCACACGACTCAAACCTGAGACAGTATTATAGATCTTAACCAACATATCATCTGTGTGTCTACACTCTGGGTTAGGACAGCGAAGATTGTGTCGGAGAGCCTCATCTGGTGACACTATCAGTGAAGAAACACATGGCTCAACTGGAGGCATATTGCCAAAGCCCTTTTCATCGGCTTCAGCCATTGCCGCAAGTGTACGAGCCACGCGATCAGGTCTGGATAAAGGAGCTGATCGAAACGCAGCAGAAACAACATCTGTGAAGTCAGGACAACTTGGCATTAGGAAACCCTCTTGCTGGGAAACTGAGCGACGCAAGAGGTTTGGCTGGCCTGGTAGGGGAGGAGGTGGATCCAAATTCCGCTTAGCGAGCGCCATCTTGAGTGTGTCCTGCAGAGAAAAAAACACTGAAGAAGGTGCATCCTGAAGGCCAGAACCGTCATCACTATGGGAACATTGGAACTCGGAATGTGAGAGTATCGTCGTCTCCTCCATGGGCGTATAATAATCCTGTTCCTCCCGGTCTAGGGAGTCAGAGGCCGCAATAGATAAAGTGTCTGGTTCTCCCCTGGAAAACCTGGATGCCAGCTCACTCCTGGGCAAGGGAGGAGCTAAAACACCCACCCCTGTCCCCTCACTCACATTCTGACGAGTAGGGGGTACAGATAATAAGGCTTTAATACCCTGAACTGCGTTCGCAAGCTCAGCTACTTGCTGGGTCAATGTACTTGACTCCGAGGAGGTTCGCATCTTCTTTGAAGGCCTTCCAGTCCCACTGGCCACACGCTTGCTACCCACATGTGACACTGATGGAGCAGAAATCTTAAACTCAGGATCTATTTCAGCCAGTCGATGTTGTCTCATCTCCAAGGACATCAAACCACATTCAGGACATGGGTCTACTAAAGCCTCTCGGAGGTGATCAATGCCTAGGCAAGTAGGACATTGAATATGAGCATCCATAAGATCCATTGGACCTGAGCAGAGGGAGCACGAAGCTGCCATAACTTCCAGACCAGTAGTTGAAAAAAACCCTGGTCAACCAATGGGGTTATAATAAAAAGGCGTTACAGTTGCCACGATAAGCCTTGTCAATGTATCACTCTGGTTAACCAATTAGCATACACATAAAGTAGTTGTTTCAGACAATAAACAATACTACACGCAGTCTGACAGAACCCTGGTTAACCACTGAGTTCAAGTGAGTACTCACCTCAACACTGCTAGTAGCGATCGGTTCCAAACAAACCCTGGACAACCAGTGGGTATATGGTCCAATGCACGTCGATAATCCAATATTTCTCCCGAGACACAGCTGTAGCGGGGAGCAGTTGCTCACCAAAAACGCTGTGCAGGCTCGAGCGAGATTTCTTCGCGAGAATGACTGCAGAGAACGACCGTGACATGAACGGAGCGGATATACCTTCTGACACGTCATCGGTCAGGGTCACAGGTGACAAATCAATACGAGATTCTCGATATGGCTCGCGAGACGCGACTCCTTCCACTATGTTCGACCGTCTCTGGCAGTCTGTAACAGTGAAATAGAACACAACTGTGACAGATTTATTGGCCGATAAATCTAAATCCAAATTTTTAAATAATTTTTGAGAGCCTGATTACAAAAACAAAAGTCTCGTCTCACTATGTCCCAATCACACAATTATAATTTTCTCATGATCATATTATGTAACCGATATGACAGACTTGCACTACTTTACTGTATTTTCATTTTTGAAGTGATTTCAATCATATTTCACGCAATTCAAAACCATCATGTTGAACAGTGCGCATCTGAAGAGTCTCAGCTGAAGGAAATAATACATTATTTATTACATTTATTATATTCGCCAAATTTCCTTATCGGGCCAATAATGATAACATTAAAAATGAACATATATCGGCCGATACGATATGGTGGCCGATATATCCTGCATCCCTATAATATCTTTTTTTTCTATTATTTTGTTGTGTCTGTATTACAAACGTCAAGGAGAAGCACCCAGCATGCACCTACTTGTATTTGCATAGGTAAATAACTGCAGAAGAGTCAAAAAAGATGTTAAATTTTGCATGATCTGAAAATTTACTCTGCTAATCACAAACACTTAATGCATTTACACAAATACAGGTGACCTCAAAACTAACAAAGAGCAAATCTTTGATGCTTTGCATCTCCAAACTCAATGTCATACTAGTGAAAAACAATGCAATAACTGCACGTTAATTTGAGAAGTAGAACTTTATAGGAGAATGAATTTCAGAAACATCTGTAAATGATGAATAAAGTACTTTCTATCTTTCTGAGGCGACACTGTTTGTTTTGCATAGACTTGTGAATCACTTTGTCCTTCATTTACATGCTCCACAAGGACATTTAAACTGGAAAATAAAGATAGATTAAGATTACATGCACCACAAGCCACCCAAAACAATTCAAGTGCATCTGTTTATCTCTTCATATTAATTATTTATGTCAAAATTATAGAAAAGACATTCTCTGGTTGTTATATTAGTTATGGAATCATGGCTACTATCACCTGTTCAATGTTTTGATGCAAATTTATGTCTGATCTGCCACTGAAGATCAATCTGAGATCGATCAATCTGAGATCAATCAATCTGAGATCAATCTGAGATCAATCAATCTGAGATCAATTTGAGATCAATCAATCTGAGATCGACACTCTGCAGGAACTAAATCATGGAACATTTAAATATACAGAAGGCATAATGACTGATATTCTTGTATATTAAACTAGTTTAAATGTGTAACATCTGCTTCAAAGTATAATGATGACTCATATGATAATTAGTGTTTCTAAGACGGTCTACCAGAAGACACCTGTAGGAGGAGCCTCAAAAAATTATTCAATGCGCACTTTGCATATCTGAGTGTTAAATTCCCTTCTTGACGTAGATAACCCATTTAAAGAGGACAAGATTGAGAAACATCCTGATAACTCGCTATCACTACAGGACCGGTGGGCCTAAACTTCATCCGTCGAGACTTAATTCAGAAGAGAACTGGTAATTACACTCTACTTTTACAGATGCAAGTTTACACTTTCTCCACTGATTAATAATGTTGTAATGACAATTCCATCAACAGATTTTATGGATGTTTTGTTATTAATCAACTCTCTTTTCTGAGCATCACCTGTTCTTGTTGTAGATAGACATTTTACTGCATTATTTTTTTATGTTTTCATAATTTGGCTACACGGCAAAGAACACATCCATCAAACATGAAATTATGCACTTTTCCTCATACAAATACATTTAACCAAAGAAAACCTAAATTTAACCTAACCTCTTTTTTGTATTTTTAAGTTTTTTTCAGTGGCAAAACTTCTGGCAAGATGATGGACCAAATTTGTCTTCCTCTGCTTTCTCTTTCAGGTAAAAGCATTATGCAAAACATTAAAATAAACAGAGAAATTACACCAAATGATTTACATATTTATGCCGTTTTACATTCAGTGATATTACGACAAACTGTTCTGTGTAATATCCTACAAATCTTTGTAGAGGAATCTTTGTGAGATTTGTCCATATGTCAAAGTAATCAAGCCAATAATAATTCAGGTTGTCTACTATCAACGGACAGTTAAATAAAGCATCTTTGAAAGAGAGCCTAGGAAAAATTATTTCTCAAAATTCAAAAAGCTGTCCAGACAAGAGCCGCCACTAGCGGTCGATTATTCTGAAGGTTAATCAAGTAATAAATAAACTTAAATGAACAACAAAAAATAAGCCTTAATTTTAATATATATATTTATGGCTTCCTCTGGTTATATATTTATAACAATTTGGGAATAATGACTGTATCCAAAAAAGGAAAAAAATAAGTATATAATATTATTGAACAACACTATTAAAATACAGTGTATAATGCAAGTTTTATAGTTTGTTATTTTAAATAATTATTTGTTATGATTGTTTATAATAATAGTAATATTGTGGATGAACTTCTTAACCAGAGAACATTAACACACTGCAATTGTTGTTTTTCACTTTAAATAAAAAATGTAAAATTAAATCCTTATTTAATCTTGGACAAACTATATTCTAAAGTGCGCCTATTATGCTATTTTAATTTCCTCATAACACACACAGCTCTTTTCTCTCAGTGTCTGAAACGCTTCATAAAGATTCAGTCTCTCTAAGCCCCGCCTCTCTGAGAGCTGCTCTGCTCTGATTGGTCAGAAACCAAAACAAACTCATTATCATATCTGAATCTCAGCTCTTGACACACAGTGATACAAACAGTAACGATGGTGTGGGTTTTACCATATCAATCTCATCAAAGTGGATTTGCTTTGTCAGCAGAAAACAGCGTCTTCTCGACATGAACAACACGAACCAAACTCTTCCAGTCTCAGAGATAAACTACAGTGTTTGAGGGCGGGGCTAAGAGACGCTGTTCAGTCAATCAAGACCACAGGCTGGCATTATGCAAATTGGTTACAAACCTATGCGGGTTCAGCAGGAAGTGAGACTGAATTACTGACGACACGTTTCAGTTCAGAATCAAGTCTTTTGTTTAGACGAAAACACCTCGGTTACGACTGTAACCTCGGTTCCCTGAAGAGGGAACGAGACACTGCGTCGAACTGACGCTAAGGGAACGCTTTGCGTGATGATGTCTTGAAGCACATGTAAAATCAGTCCAATGGTGTGGCGGAATGTCAGAGGCGGGTGACGTCATGAACCAGGAAACTATAAAGCCTGCCCAAAACCAAGCAGCACTAGCTTCTTAATGTCTGAACAAGTCGCTTACAGGCACGTAGGAGATATGGCAGGTGACGCAGCGTCTCGTTCCCTCTACAGGGAACCGAGGTTACAGTCGTAACCGAGGTGTTCCCTTTCAAGGGAACTCGCGCTGCATCGAATTGATGCTAAGGGAACGTCTATACCAACGCCACCACGCCGCCATACTCCTAGTTGAGTGGGACCGAACCGCCATAGGAGAAGGCTGTCCGGTCGACTCATAAGCAAGTGAGATGGCCTCGACTGCCCACTTGCTCATTCTCTGCTTGGATGCTGGGGACCCTTTATTAGGGGGTCCAAAACATACAAATAGTTGTTCAGTTTTACGCCACAGGGCAGCTCTGTGGACATAAGCATCAAGTGCACTAACTGGGCATAGCAGATTGTTCTTTTCCTGGTCCGGATCTTGAAAAGGAGGAGGACAGAAGGCCTGCAGTACTATGGATCTGGCCACGTTAGTGAGGACCTTAGGAACATAACCTGGTCTGGGATGGAGGAACGCTTTCACCATGCCAGGAGCAAATTCCAAGCACGAGAGTGCCACCGACAAAGCCTGAAGATCTCCTATTCTTTTAAGAGATGAGATAGCGAGGAGGAACAGAGCTTTCAAAGTAAGAAACCTGGCTGGAACCTCCTGCAAAGGCTTGAAGGGAGCCTGGGAAAGGCCTTGAAGGACAATGGCCAAATCCCATGTCGGAACCCTGGTGCGAGTAGCAGGCCTCAGCCTCAAAGTGCCATGGGGGAAACGAGATACCAAGGGGTCTTTACCCAAAGACATTCCACCCAAAGGAATGTGGTAAGCACCTATAGCCGCCACATAAACCTTTAAAGTGGATGGGGATAGACCTGCAGTGAACCGCTCCTGCAGGAACTCCAGCACTGTACCAACCGGGCAGTTAACTGGGTCCAACTGATGGTCACTACACCATGAAGTGAAAACCTTCCACTTCAGGGCATAAAGTTTCCTCGTGAAGGGAGCTCTGGATTGAAGGATGGTCTCTACAACCTCAGTTGAAAGACCTGACCCTATGAACTGGGCCCCCTCAGAGGCCAAGCCCACAGATTCCATAGTTCGGGTCGAGGGTGAAGAATAGCGCCCTCTGCTTGGGACAGAAGGTCCCTCCTGACGGGAAGCTCCAGTGGGCGCCCGTCGAGGAGAGACACTAAGTCGGGAAACCAAACTCTGCACGGCCAACGGGGGGCTATAAGGAGTAGGCATAGATGGTCCCTGCGAACTCTCTCCAGAACTCCTGGGAACAGAGCGATCAGGGGCAAAGCGTACAAACATAGCCTCTGCCACGTCTATATCATCGCATCCAGTCAGAGAGGAGCTGGATGCGTGAGGGAGAACCAGAGTGGACAGTAAGATGTCTCTCGAGACGCAAACAGATCCACTTGTGCCCGGCCGAATACCCTCCATATCTGCTCCACCACCTCGGGGTGGAGCCTCCATTCCCAGGTCCTCGGCCCCTGTCTCGACAGGACGTCTGCTCCTATATTCTGGGCTCCAGGGATGTAAGCTGCTCTGATTTAAAGCAGCTTCCCCTGAGACCACAGGAAGATTTGGTGTGCCAGTTTGCACAGCGGACGCGAGCGCAAACCCCCTGGTGATTTATATAGGCGACGACCAATGTGTTGTCTGATCGGACCAACACATGGTGGCCCTTTAGGTCTGGGAAGAAATTCTTGAGGGCAAGAAATACAGCCAGCATCTCCAGGCGATTGATATGCCAGGAGAGATGATGGAACCCCCATAGACCCTGAGCTGAGCGTCCTTCTAAGATCGCTCCCCAGCCCATGAGGGAAGCATCTGTCATTAGCATCTTGTGACGACAAGGAGCTCCCAACACGGGACCTTGGGACAGGAACCAAGGTTTCTTCCACATAACCAGGGCCCATAGGCATCGTTGCGTAACCCTGATCATGTGAAAGGGGTTGCCCCTCGGGGAAAACCCTTTGGTCCTGAGCCACCACTGTAGGGGTATCACATACAGCAGGCCAAAAGGAATCAAGTTGGACGCTGCTGCCATCAAACCCAACAGTCTCTGAAACTGTTTGACAGTGAGTGACTGGCCTAGCTTTATCCTTTTCACAGCTGACAGGATAGACTTTATGCATGCAAGTGATAGGCATACCCGCATCGACATAGAATCCCAAACCACGCCTATAAAAGTGGTCCTCTGTAGTGGAGAAAGCACACTCTTCTTGGCGTTTAGCCTTAACCACAATTCTCTCATGTGCGCGAGAATGACATCTCGATGCCAACCGCCAACTGATGCGACTGAGCTAGAATCAACCAATCGTCGATGTAGTTCATGATGCGAATACCCTGCAGACAAAGTGGTGCCAGGGCTGCATCTATGCATTTCGTGAAAGTGCGGGGTGCTAGTGCTAGGCCGAACGGAAGAACTCGATATTGGTAAGCTTTGCTCCCGAAAGCAATCCTCAGGAACTTCCTCTGATATGGAAGGATGGAAATGTGGAAGTATGCATCCTAGAGATCTATCGTGACAAACCAATCCTCGGATCTGATCTGTGGCATGATCTGTCTTAATGTTAACATTTTGAACTTTAGTTGCATGACTGACTCGTTCAGGACTCTCAGATCCAAAATGGGACGCAACCCCCCATCCTTCTTTGGAACGATAAAATAACGATTGTAAAACCCGTTGTCCCTGCTGGAGGGAGGTGCATGTTCTATGGCCCCTTTCTCTAGCAGGATTTTCACTTCTTGTTCCATTACCAGAACCTGCTCGGGGCCTACCACAGTGGACAGGACCCCCATAAACCTGGGCGGGCGAGACCCGAACTGTATTTGATAACTCTTTCCTATGGTCTGCAGGACCCAACGAGAAATATTTGGCAGTAGTTTCCACACTGCCAAAAATTCTACTAGAGGTACTAGCCTCTCGAGATTTCTGGATTTAGTTGTTGTTGAGTGGTCAATTCTGACGTAACCCTATCGGGCTTGGTGGGTAATACCGGGGCCTTAAGGGAAGATGCTGATTCAGGGGAGAGATAGCTCACAAGCGTCTCTTCCACCTTTGGCATCTCCCCATAACCGTGCTCTTTATAATTCGATATAGAGGAATAGTGATATGTTTGTGTTCTGTAGACTCTACATGAAAATGGTTTCTCCCACGATCTCGACACCTCGGTGTGGAGATCGGGGAAAAATGGAAGGCCCCGGCGTTGAGGTTGTGAACGAGAGGGCAGGAAACGTTCGTCCAATTTGCTTTTAGAGCGAACGTCCTGCTTATCTGCCAGCCAATCGATGTGTAATCTTTTGACTGCTCTTGTTACAACCTCAACAAGCTCCTCAAATGCATGAGACTGAGGTGGCGAATCATCAGTATCCCGTGCATCGACACTATCAACATCTAATTCCTCGGAACTAGATAGCTGTAGTGTCTGTGCCTCAATCGGGGCGGAAGAAACCGTAACGCGTGCTTCCGAACCCTGAGAGAAGGCACTGGATCTGTCAGGTGAAGGCAGAGATAAGGCTGGGCCCGTCTCTAACCCCCGCTGACAGGCCCCAAGTCTGAAGCCTTCGCTGTGCCTCGGCAGTAGTGGGACCTGAGCCTTGGGGACCGCGAGCCTGAGCGTCCTTGCTAAAGAACGCCAGGTGGGATCGGAGTGTCCGCAATGGAAGCACTTCACCGTGTTGACCGTACATGCTCCTCACCCAAACAAACAATGCACAAAACATGCGTGTCCCCACCCGTTAAATAACGCGGGCAGGGGTGCACACACATTCTGAACTGTTGCTTACTCGCCATGATATATATATACACTCACCTAAAGGATTATTAGGAACACCTGTTCAATTTCTCATTAATGCAATTATCTAATCAACCAATCACATGGCAGTTGCCTCAATGCATTTAGGGGTGTGGTCCTGGTCAAGACAATCTCCTGAACTCCAAACTGAATGTCAGAATGGGAAAGAAAGGTGATTTAAGCAATTTTGAGCGTGGCATGGTTGTTGGAGCCAGACGGGCCGGTCTGAGTATTTCACAATCTGCTCAGTTACTGATTCAAGCTGATAGAAGAGCAACTTTGACTGAAATAACCACTCGTTACAACCGAGGTATGCAGCAAAGCATTTGTGAAGCCACAACACGCACAACCTTGAGGCGCATGGGCTACAACAGCAGAAGACCCCACCGGGTACCACTCATCTCCACTACAAATAGGAAAAAGAGGCTACAATTTGCACAAGCTGTTTTGGACAGGCTTTATAGTTTCCTGATTCATGACGTCACCCGCCTCGGACGTTCCGCCACACCATTGGAATGATTTTACATGTGCTTCAAGACATCATCACGCAAAGCCTTCCCTTAGCGTCAATTCGACGCAGCGCGAGTTCCCTTGAAGGGGAACTCCATTTATCTTTGATCTTTGCAGATAAATCCCATCACATAGAGCCTCTTTCACCTAGCTGTCATCATATAGAGACTGTGTCTGTTCCCCGAATTTGGAAATCCAAAAAACGTTTTAACCCATCTAAGGTTAAAAATTTAATTGATGTTCAACAAATAAAAAACAGCTATAATACAGATGAGCAAATGCTAAAGCTTGGGTTGCTGAATATTCGATCGCTTACTTCAAAAGCACTCATTGTTAATGATATGATTTCAGATAATAACCTAGATGTGCTGTGTTTGACAGAAACCTGGCTAAAACCAAACGATTACATTACTTTAAATGAATCAACCCCGCAAGATTACTGTTATAAACATGAACCTCGTCTGAAACGCAAAGGGGGTGGTGTTGCTGTAATTTATAGTAATAGTTTCAAAACCACTAAGAAATCAAGTTTCAAATATAATTCTTTTGAAGCATTGGTGCTTAATGTAAAAATATATAGTGTAAACGATAAATCACGTTTGAGATTTGTGCTGGGTACTGTATACAGGCCACCAGGGCACCATACAGACTTTATCAAAGAATTTGCGGACTTTCTATCAGAATTAATATTGACTGCAGATAAAGTACTAATTGTTGGTGATTTTAATATACACATCGATAATGAAAAAGATGCATTGGGATTGGCATTTAAAGACATTGTAAATTCAATTGGAGTTAAACAACACGTGTCAGGACCTACTCATCGTCGTAATCATACTCTAGATCTAATATTATCACATGGAATAGATGTTGATGCCGTTGAAATTCTGCAGCAGAGCGATGACATCTCAGATCATTATCTAGTCTCGTGTAATTTGCACTTAGCCAAGGCTGCAAAGCCGACTCCGTGTTTCAAATATGTTAGATCTATCACTTCTGCTACTAAAGATTGCTTTATTAATAATCTTCCTGATCAGTTTCATCATCTCAGCATCCCAGATAGCTTAGAAGAACTCGATATTGCAACAGAAACTTTTAACTCTCTCTTTTCCAGCACTTTAGACACAGTTGCTCCGTTGCGCTTAAAGAAGATTAAAGAAAATAGTCCAATGCCGTGGTACAACGAGCACACTCAGGCCCTTAAGAGAGCAGCCAGAAAAATGGAGCGCAACTGGAAGAAAACAAAACTAGAGGTATTTCGCATTTCATGGAAGGAGAGCTCAATTACTTACAGAGAGGCTTTAAAAGCGGCTAGATCTGCTTATTTTTCAACCCTATTAGAAGAAAATAAACATAATCCTAGGTATTTATTTGAAACGGTGGCTAAACTAACGAAAAATAAAGCTTCAAGCCCAGAAGTTTCCAAGCAACACACCAGTAATGATTTTATGAACTTCTTCACTTATAAGATTGATAATATCAGGGACAAAATTATAACTATGCAACCGTCTACTACAGTATCGCATCAGGCAGTGCATTGTAGCCTCCCTGAGGAAAAATTGGATTCATTCGTTACTATAGGAGAGGAAGAATTTACTAAACTCATTAAATCATCTAAATCGACAACATGTATGTTAGACCCTATACCAACTAAGCTACTGAAAGAGATGCTTCCAGAGGTCCTAGATCCTCTTCTTAATATCATTAATTCATCTTTGTCTCTAGGATACGTACCAAAAAACTTTAAGCTGGCTATGATTAAACCGCTTGTTAAAAAAACGCAACTTGATCCTACAGAATTAGTCAATTACAGGCCGATCTCGAATCTACCTTTTCTGTCAAAGATATTAGAAAAGGCAGTATCCTCACAACTGTGTTCCTTTCTTGAAAGAAATGATATCTGCGAGGA
The DNA here is from genome assembly GCF_949319135.1 of Squalius cephalus. Taxonomy (NCBI): domain Eukaryota; kingdom Metazoa; phylum Chordata; class Actinopteri; order Cypriniformes; family Leuciscidae; genus Squalius; species Squalius cephalus. Next base: position 1,812,077 of record NC_137124.1, read on the forward strand.
TTTCCAGTCAGGATTTAGACCGTACCATAGTACCGAGACAGCTCTCATTAGAGTCACAAATGATTTGCTCTTATCATCCGATCGTGGTTGTATCTCTCTATTAGTGTTACTCGATCTTAGTGCTGCGTTTGACACCATTGACCACAACGTTCTTTTAAATAGATTAGAACATTATGTTGGCATTACGGGAAATGCACTAGCATGGTTTAAATCATACTTATCTGACCGTTATCAGTTTGTAGCAGTAAATGATGAGATGTCTCATCGATCACAAGTTCAGTATGGCGTACCACAAGGCTCAGTACTAGGACCGTTGCTGTTCACTCTGTACATGCTACCATTAGGAGATATCATTAGGAAACATGGAATTAGCTTTCACTGTTATGCTGACGATACTCAGCTGTATATTTCTTCAAAACCTAACGAAACTTATCAATTCATAAAATTAACGGAATGCATAGCAGATATAAAAAATTGGATGACTCGTAATTTCCTACTTCTAAATTCTGAAAAAACAGAGTTTCTAATTATTGGACAAAAAACTTCCTCACGTAATAACCTAGAATACTGTCTAACACTTGATGGCTGTTCTGTTAAGTCTTCGTCGTCGGTTAGGAACCTGGGTGTGCTCTTTGATACCAATCTTTCATTTGAAAGTCACGTGTCTAGTATCTGTAAAACTGCATTTTTCCATCTTAAAAATATATCTAAATTACGCCATATGCTCTCATTGACAAATGCGGAACAATTAGTTCATGCGTTCATGACCTCAAGGCTAGATTATTGCAATGCTCTACTGGGTGGTTGCCCTGCACGTTTAATAAACAAACTACAGCTAGTTCAAAACGCAGCAGCTCGAGTTCTTACCAGAACCAGGAAGTATGACCATATTAGCCCGGTTCTGTCAAAACTGCATTGGCTCCCTATTAAACATCGCATAAATTTTAAAATATTGCTGATTACTTACAAAGCACTAAATGGTTTAGCTCCGCAGTACTTGAGTGAGCTCTTAACACATTATAGTCCTTCACGTCTATTGCGATCTCAAAATTCCGGCCAGTTGATAATACCTAGAATATCTAAATCGACTGCTGGCGGTAGATCCTTTTCCTATTTAGCACCAAAACTCTGGAACAGTCTTCCTACCATTGTCCGGGAAGCAGACACACTCTGTCAGTTCAAAGCCAGATTAAAGACACATCTCTTTGACCTAGCATTCACATAATACATTATAGACTTCTATAATTTAATGTTAGGCTGCATAGATTAGGTCAGCCGGAACCGGGAACACTTCCCATAAATCCTGATGTACTCGTTACATCATGAGAAGAATGGCATCTACGCTAATTTTAGTGTCTGTGTTTATCCCGAGGTTTTCCTGCAGCCTGCCGGATCCGGGCCGTATCCAGATCTGACGAAGGACCTTCGCCTGGACCCGATGACAACGCAGTGCTGAAGTGCCAACTAGTCTCTCCCTATGGAGGATCCCTCTACCACTCTACAGATAAGGCGTTGTCGGGAAATTCGTTTCGCGTTCCTACCCCAAAGCAACAAAATAAAATAAAATTCTTTATCAAAATTTATAAGGAAAGACAAGTACTTTGTTTAGGCTTGGCTTGTAGGGAATTCCAAACCTGCGTATTTTCAAACGCACATAACTATTGAACCCACTCTAAATGCGCATGTGAACGCCATCAGCGTTTCTCACAGGTTCGCGTTTAAAGTCTGTGTAGAGAGAATGGTGTCGTCTTAGCGGCCCCTAATTTAATAACAAATGATCGTTGCGACGGAAGCAAATCAATCAAAACTAACTTTAGATGGAAAATAACTTAACTCTGCTATAAAGCCAAAACAATCTCTGTTACCTTAAATTATACGCTTATCTCTGTGAAGCTGCTTTGAAACAATCTACGTTGTTAAAAGCGCTATATAAATGAAGATGACTTGACTTGACTTGACTTGCAGAGCTTTTACATTCACAAACGGCTCTATTACACACTGTATGAAAGGGAATATATCCCGAAAGCATAATAGGAGCACATTAAAATCAAGATGTCTTATTAAACAATCTCAAATATTTTAGCACTGCTTTACAAAAGAAATTCTACAGTGACTGTAATTTCTTAAACGAACACCAAAATCAAAGACAAAAAGAACTTGTTCAACAATGATAAAAAATAAAAATAAAAAAATCCCGCCAAATAGAAACAAATACATTGAGTGGAACCTTTAAGAAAATAATATCTAAAAAGCTTGAAATGAGTGTATTCTGTCGACAGGATTCCTCTCACTAACTCTGTGTGATCCACACGATTATGTTCTGATCCGCGAGTCGATGCCGTGGGGAAAAGCTCAAAATTACTGCAGGGAAAACCACATCGACCTGGCCACGGTTCAGAGCAATGAAGACTGGACCACTCTGCAAGAAGTCTCGGATGAAGAAAGGTTTTCTTCATTTTCCTGGATTGGACTCTACGATGACATCAACAGCTGGCGTTGGTCTTATCAAGACGAGAGTGTAGTGTTTCAGTACTGGTTTTCTGGCCAGCCGGATAACTACGGTGGGCACGAGGAGTGTGCCGCAATATATTACCCTGGATACTGGAGGGATTACGACTGCGATCTCACTAGATATTTCGTGTGTAGTGACGGTGAGAAGCATTATTTATTGATGCTCATTATTTTCAGTTTATGCATTTATTACATATCCATCTATTTATTTATGTAGCAGATGCTTTTATCCAAAGCAACTTTCAAATGAGGAATACGGAATGCATGAAGACATTAATATAATGACATTAGGGGTGGAAAATATAAGTAAAAATGTATATCACAATTAGGCAGGATCATGGATTTTGTGCAAACGATTAATTGACATATTAAAGATTTAATTCTGCTAGAGTTTAAGCCAATACATTATTTATTTACTCGGAATCGTATACAATATAATAATAAAATCAGCCCATATGATGTATAATTAATTAATTATAATATACTATAATATAATATAATATAATATAATATAATATAATATAATATAATGCAACAATACAATACAATTTAATGTAATAATATTTAATATAATGCAGTCTTATTAAACCAACAAACCTTTATAACAGTGTTTTTTTTTTTGTTTTTTTTGGCAAAATGTGGAATAACCACAATCAGATGATTAATCAATAATCGTGACAGGCCTAATCATGGTATTATTCAACATTTTTTAAATAATGATAAAGGTATAAATTAGGGATGCACCGATATGAAAATTTTGGCACAGACCGAAAACCGATAATTCTTTATTTGAAAGCCGATAATCGATATATTGGCCGATAAAGCAAACTTTTTATTTAATTTTTTTTTTGCCTGATTACAAAAACAAAAGTCTCACCATTAAAAGCCACATCCCAAACACACAATTATAAAGTTAAAAATATAATTTTTTGCAGCCGATATAACAGACCTGCACTACTTTACTGTATTTTCTACTTTATGTGCTCTTTAAGTTATTCCAATCATATTTCAAGCGATTCAAACCCATCATGTTGAACAGTGCGCATCTGAAGAGTCTCAGCTGAAGGAAATAATACATTATTTACCGGCTTTAATATATCGGCCACATTTTTTTATCGGGCCGATAACGATAACATTAAAAATGAACATATATCGGCCGATACCGATATGGTGGCAGATATATCCTGCATCCCTAGTATAAAGTAAAGTTGAACAAAATTGCTTTATTTTGAAAGGAAAGAGTAACTTGAAGTTCAGATGTTGATCAGATTGGGCGTTTGTGTTCATGTGTGCAACAACTCAATAGAAGGATGTGCGCAATCATATTTAGACTGCGATTACATTCACAAATTGGGTAAATGTGATCTTTAACGTCGTGGCGCTGGAGATTCAGCATTGCAGTTTTACATATTTGTATGGTTTATGGTTTTATCCAGTATTTCACCCACCCCTAAATTACATTGTCTTACATTTAAATAATACTACATTTATATAATCAGTTAATAACACAATGACCTCTCAACTGGAACTCTAGTCTATATCAGACTTATTATTTTATTAGGGATGCACGATATATCGGCCACCCTATCGGTATCGGGCGATATATGTTCATTTTTAATGGGAAGAAAATAAGAAAATGTGGCCGATATATTAAAGCTGATAAATAATGTATTATTTCCTTCAGCTGAGACTCTTCAGATGCGCACTGTTTGAATTGCTTGAAATATGATTGGACTGACATCAGAAAAGAAAAAATACAATCAAGTAGTGCAACATTTAAGCCTGTCATATCGGCTACATAAAATTATCATGAGAACTTTATAATTGTGTGTTTGGGACATGGCTTTTAATGGTGAGACTTTTGTTTTTGTAATCAGACTCTCAAAAATTATATAAAAATTTAGATTTAGATTTATCGGCCAATATATCGGTTATCGGCTTTCAGATATAAAGAATTATCGGTTGTTGGCCAAAACTTTCATATTGGCGCATCCCTAAATTTTATACTTTAAAAATTCTCAAAATAGACATAAAAGTCAAAATAGGAGATTACAGGGATTGTTCCCCCAAAAATACAAAATACAGTCTTTCGTGAAACACACAAAAAAAAAAATGTATACAGGTTTGTACACAAAAAAATTTGGTGGTAAGATTTACAAGTTTAACTCAGAAATTGCTAGTAAATTTCACAAATAATTATAAAGAAATGCCAAGTAACACATTAAAATAAACATGACACTTTGAAGTAGAATAAATAAAACAGTTTTCTTGTAAAACACTTATTTACACCTTTGAACTATCCCTTTATACTCTCATTTTATCCATGCTGGGTCAATGTAAACTATGGAAATATAATTGAAAAACTGATTTTAAAAACTAGCTTGTCATGCCTCTCGACTCTGTTTTTCACAGAAAGAACCAACGCAACAAAGAAACTGGTTTTAGTCACAACTGTAAAGACGTGGCTTGACGCTCAGAAGTATTGCAGAGAGCATTACACAGACCTGGCCACTGTTAGCAGTCTAGAGGACAACAATCAGATCGTCAGCTTGATAAATGGGTTCGAGCCCTGGATCGGACTGTACCGGGACTCGTGGAAGTGGTCAGATCAGGCCAACCTTACTTCCTCAACCCAACTCACTGCTCAGAGACTCAGCGGGGCGGGACTAAACTGTGCCGGTGTATATTATTATAGTAATTCTATTAACAATTACTATTGCACTGGACTGTATTACTTCTACTGCAGCACTGGTAAGTCCTTTACTTTCCTTCTTTTCGTTGTTTGTTGACAAAAACTCAACATGACTGTTCATTTAATAAGGGTTTCCCAAACTGGCGGTTCATGAGAGAACTGTGAAAAGCTAATAATTAATTAAATCATAAAAATTGTCTTTTGCCAAGTATTCTGATTATTTTTTTAATTCGGTAACATACGGTAATGTCTCTACTGTGCGACAGAGATTCGCGTGGTTATGACGCAATCGTTAGCCTACTTTTACAAAAACTGTGGTAACACTTTATTTTACGGTGTCCGTGTTACAGAGTAATTACTTAATTAATTACTTAGTAATAGACGTTGTAATAACATGTAACAAAATGTAATTAACATGTAACTAAGTTATGGAACAGCCTGTACTTACAGATTGTAATTACGCACATGTAATAGGCAGCTACTGTTACACATGTGTAACAAGCCGAGTTGGATACATGCGTGTAAGGTATGTATACACAAAGTACACTTAAGTACAATCTAGATACACTTTATTTTACGTAGCTTATCCCTGTGTAATATTATGTAATTGCAATGTAATTAGGAAACTACTGCATGCATTTAAGCTGTGAACTAGTGAGTTAAAATCAAACTAAGGCAGAGATGGATAAGGTATGTATACACAAAGTACACTTAAGTACATTCTTGATACACTTTATTTTACGTAGCTTATACCTGTGTAACATTCCGTAATTTTAATGTAATTAAGAAGCTACTGCATGTGCGTAATTACAATCTGTAAGTACAGGCTGTTCCATAAATTAGTTACATGTTAAGTACATTTTGTTACATGTTATTACAACGTCTACTACTAAGTAATTAACTAAGTAATTACTCTGTAACACGGACACCAAAAAATAAAGTGTTACCAAAACGGCTTCTACGGGGCCATAACATAAGATACAAGGTAATGGAGCCTTTTATACATTGTTGTATTTCTTTAGAAATAAATAATGGACAAACTGAGTCTTTAAACGCCTCAGATGTAAAGTTATTCGCTGTCAAAGTGATGCCACAATGAATGGGAGTCAATGGGATGCTAACAGCAGGGGATGGTCTGCTAATCAATGGCGGCGCCCGGGGAAGCTTCAGTGTTTTCTGAAAGATTGCCCCCTTGGTTCTAGCAGACCAATCACAGCGCTTTACACACAGTCTACGGTGTAGCTACAGCGCGAGTTCGACGCAGAAGTATAAAATGGGCTTCAGGCTTGTGCTGTGTATTATAAGCTATTGTAAAAACAAAAATGCACAACATGATTAAACATTTAGGTGAGATAATTGTATATATTTTTGAAAAATGTCAAAAGTCCAAGACAAGAAGTTTGGGGGTCCCTGATATGATAGGTGTGTTGTCCTGCAGTGAAGAGAAAGCAGCAGGTGATCCGAGTGCAGGTCAAAGCCAGTGAGAATGCGGACGACGCTACACTGAGTGCACTCGTCTTAAACAAGGTGGGTTTATAACACTCAACAGACTCAAACTAACCCTCTGGGGCTCTTCACTCATTTTTGACGTTTCTTCTTCTTTTTTTCTTCTTCATTGGAATGGTACGAAACTTGGTAAAGGTTTTGGCACTTGCTGTGTGAACACACACACACACACACACACACACACACACACAATCATGGCCATGATTCGAAAAGGTTTAAATGGTCCCGAAAAAAACAGTCACACTTGTGCTCCTCGCGGTCAGAAATGAGCGCATTGGAAATGAATCCAGTAGTGGGAGAATAGTGGAAGTCTCAGCCGAACACAGTCTCACTGAAAGCTCATTTTTGGAGATATCAAACTTGTTTAGATTTATAGCTTTGATTCTCTCACAGGTTTAGAGTAAAACATGTTTTTGAAAATATATATTTCATATAGAAATTTAAAATAGTATTTTTGCACATTTTTCATAACAATAAACATATTATTTTTTTTAAGTTCACTTTTTAAAACTTTTGTTCACTTCAGCAATAATCTGCCGAGTGTCGTCTTTGAGAAGAGATCAAACTTCAGTCTGTCGTTCTGAAGAGTTCAAGATTCACCACAGTTTGAGTTGTAAATGTAATTTTCAGATCTATATGCTCAAAAAGTGAATAAATGGATTATAAATACAGCATAAATATAATTCAGCATAAATTATAATATAATACCATAAAATCCCTTAAAAATACTAAATATTAAATAAAAAATATTATCAAACTAAAATATAATTCATTCATTATATTTAAAAAAAAAATATATATATATATATATATCTGTAATTTTTGACCAACACGCGAAGAGCTCCAGTAATGTATTAAAATTCTGTGCTGGCTTGATGATTTCCATTCATGTCTGACAGTAATGAGCGTCTAATGAGAATCATCACACATGTATTATTTATTAAGAGCTTTTGCCACATTTGATTTTGGTGACGAATGTGTTCAGATTTGGAAGCATTTGTTCAATGAGTTGGTCAGTCCTTCGCGTCATGACATATTGTGTGTGTTTTGAGCTTCGCCAGTTTCTGCACTTTTGGCAAGATTTGTAAAGTATGAGATGATAATTTTGAGGAGAAATACATCACACTTGTTTAATGAAAGCCTGTTTTTGTGGTTTAGTTACAGCAGACGCTGGGCGATCAGGACGTCACACTTACATGGAGGAAACAACCGAACGGAGAAATCTTCCAGAAGAAAAAGACCATTCGGAAAGCCAGTAATGCCAGTGCTCCAGTTTGCTGAAGTCCTGTTCTTCATGGAGTGAAACTTCTCAAACCAATGCTTCATTTCATTCTTAGTTACAGATATCTGAATTAAACTAGATGAATTACAACTTACAAGTAATTAGTCAAAAATACATTTACATCTATTCATTTAGCATTTCTTCATTTAGCAGACAGATATGAGATAACAAATGTAAACACTGTAAAATCGAATAAATAAAGGCCTTTGGGACGATATAAAAAACTGCATCAGATCTTCTCACAATAACATGAAGATATGAATATGAAAAATATATTTAGAAACCCCCAAGAACTTTAAAGTTTTGCGAGCTGATGCAAAGTTTCAGAGCGAACGCAAATAATTTTTCTTCCCATCTCATTTTATTTTGACCATCATCATGTCCCATAGTTTATAAGTCCTTTGCATTTGTTCTCTGATTCAGATACAGATGCATTTGTATTTACAATAACAAGAGAGATTACGCCACAATGTTGATTCACAAATGTAAGTGGTTTGATGGTTCTGACACAGTGACTGTTTCCACAATTACTCCATAGCCTACACATTAGTGCTGATTATCGAAGGTAAGAATGAGAAAAAATATATTAAGAACTCCTAGAACTAAAAAAATGAGCAAGTTAACGGAAAATTTTAATTTTTCTTCTCATCTTTTTTAACCATCATCATGTCCCATAGTTTACCTATAAATAGCTTAGATTTATAGCCTCCAGCCATCAGATCATCCATGAAGAATACTGGCACTGAAGAACTACTCACATTATGACCAGAACAATATTCCCACACGAGTAACTCGTAGTTTATGCTTCAACTGCTTAGAGAGGGAAAAACTTTTTATTAAATCTGCTGTGTATGGAAGCTTATTTCCACCACAGAATTCTATGTACGACGTATGTATATAAATATATATATTACAAAACAATAAATATAGAACAATCCTATGGCTCTGTGCTTCTGGTTATTATTGGAGATATTTGTAAAACTGGCCATACATCAACAGCGGACTGTAAGCACTCCATCATTTATGAAGCCACATTAAATAATAGCGACAGAAGACATGGGCTACACACTTAAGTGCACTTTCTATCACAATAATAACGTGTTCTCCTCATACTATTACCTGATATTTCCTTGATCTCGAGAAGCCTTGAATCTCTGACAGATGCTATATTGATATTTAAAGGGCTGAGTATATGGACAATGGTCTCCTCAAGAGGGACGTCTTGTCCAGATGGCGAGTGTGTGTGTGTGTGTGTGTGTGTGTGTGTGTGTGTGTGTGTGTGTGTGTGTGTGTTGTGGTGAAACAGTCACATATGCAGTATATCTCACAACACACAGAAACGCTGAAGTGCGAAATAATCCAATATCTCGAGTAACCGCACACAATCAGACCCGCTCTGCGCTGATCTCTGGACTCGGGTTCATTAGAGTCGAGATTAGATTAGCATTAGTTTTGGACCGACAAAGGAGAAGGTGAAACACACCTCATTATATTGAAACACTGGAGTGTATCTGAATCCTCCAGGATGGTTGTCTCGCGGGTCTCACTGCTCGCTGGGCTCCTGTGTGTGACGGGCTTCAGGGTCCGGGGCCAGAACGACACTGAGCCCATCGTGCTGGAGGGAAAGTGTTTAGTGGTGTGTGACTCCACTCCGACCACAGAGCCGGCCGGGAACGCTCTGGGAATGTCGGTGCGTTCGGGAAGCGGACGGGTCGCATTCTCAGCCGTCAGGAACAACAACCACGAGCCCTCGGAGATGAGCAACCGCACCATGACCATTTACTTCGACCAGGTAGAGTCTGTGATTGATGCTTTAGCCGTTTTATCAGCAGTGCATTTAACTGTAGTTACTAGGGATGTAAAAATTACTGGTAGTTCGGTACTGAGTCAATACTAAAGCTAGTAAACCATTAGTTTTAGTTATTGTATTTTTTAACTGTAGTTACTAGGGATGTAAAAATTACTGGTAGTTCGGTACTAAGTTAATACTAAAGATAGTTAACCATTAGTATTCATTGTATTTTTTAATAGTAGTTACTAGGGATGTAAAAATTACCCGTACTTTGATATTAAGTCAATACTAAAGATAGTAATTAGGGCTGCACGATTAATTTCCATGCAATCGCACTAAAACCGATTTGGCTTATCGCGATTTTGAAATCGAGCAAAGGCTGTGATTATTTGTAATGCGCAGCTTGACATTGTCAGCTTGTCACACTGAGAGTTGGAGTCACTTATAACATGCATTTGAAAAAGCCACTGTATACTTCGACCAGGTGTAATTAGGGTGACCAGATGAGATTGTCTGAAATTCGGGACGGGGGGGAGGGGGGGGGGGGGGTTGTTTGGGGAGGTTTTGAGGTAGTTCTACTATGATATTAGACTACATAGCCAATAAAATTAATTTTCAAACCTGAACCAAACATATTTTTATTCAAAGATCAACAGTTGTCATTAATATTTAGTCTGCCACAAAAAACAACCACATTAAAATCATGAACTCAAACGTCATTGTGACCAAAAAAAAAAAAAAAAAAACTGTTGAGTGCGTAAATCAGACATTTCAGGCGATAGTCTAACGCTAATAAGCCTTATGCCAAAATTATTATTATAATGAAATTGTCGGTCATTAAATAAGAAAACGAAATAATTGTGTAGATGATTTGCTTTAACCCAACATCAGCCATTAGGCCGAAGTTTTTTTTTGCACACAGTGCCGCGACCAATCAATCACTCCTTTACTGGCTGCCTGCACATTCACTGTACTCGCGGCTGCGACAACTCGCGCTCGCTTATCAATGGCAATGCATTTTAATTCGCGCCTACGTTATCTTTGTAGAACTTAAAAAAAAAAAGGGGGGAAAAAGATGCTGCAGCCAATTAGCAGCCGGCGGGGGCTGGCTGCAGGACGACTCAACCTCCACGGACAGTTTTTAATGTTTTATAAGACAATAACTACTCAAGAATTTGCTTTAGTATAATTTTCGGGACAATTAGGGCCGGATTCGGGATTCGGGACAACAGCTTAGATTTCGGGACTGTCCCGAATTTTTCGGGACGTCTGGTCACCCTAGGTGTAATGAATATGAGATTGATGCTTTAGCCGTTTTATCAGCAGTGCATGAAGCAACACGCGTGTTTTTGTGTCCTGTCGATGGTTCTGGTGAATGTCGGGAGTCATTTCGATCCGGCACGGAGTGTTTTCCTGGCTCCCAGAAAAGGAGTGTACAGCTTCAGTTTCAATGTGGTCAAAGTCTACAACAGACAAACTATACAGGTGAATCATTCAACATTTAACATTTCACGTCACTCGTGAAGAATTTCATGAGAAACTTCAGTTCCCTTTCAGTCGGGTAACGCTCGACTTAGTCGATCATATACCGACTGTATGGGATAACGCCTAGTGAGCCCGATCACTCTGATCACTCTTAAAATCAAGCAAACAAGCTTCACTACCCTCACTACCCTCGATGGAGGTGCGGATAAGGGTTACGAGGCGATCCCCCAGAGGAGCGGTCTGTTGCGATGCAACTGTGTCCAGCGACCACTACCTCCTGGAAGGAAACCCTCGTCTCCCTTCTAAGGCCTGTAATTTCTCGTCTGCTTTGGCAGGCAGAGCTTACAAGGCCTGTGGGCAGGCCGCATCTTCGCTGCATGCCATGGCATTGCTTCAGGTCCACCAGGCCCAGGCACTCATGGACATGCACGAGAGTAGTGCAGATCGTGAACTCATGGGTGAGCTCCGCACTGCAACCGATTTGGCCCTCCGGGGTACAAAGGTTGCAGCTAGCGATCGGTCTGGCAATGTCCACCTTGGTGGTCCAGGAGCGCCATCTCTGGCTCAACCTGGCGGATATGAGGGAAGCGGACAAGATTCGGTTCCCGGACTCCCCCATTTCCCAGGTTGGGTTATTCGGTGACGCGGTGGAGAACTTTGGCCAACAGTTCTCCACTGTACAGAAGCAGATGGAGGCCATCCGGCACATCCTTCCCCGACGCCCTGCTGCTGCCTCCACCTGGCCGTCGGGGGTAGATCCTCCGCCTGCCCGTCGCCGAGGGCGTCCCCCTGCGACCGCCTCTTCTCCCGCTGAGCACGTGTGGCAGCCTTCACCCGGGGCTCAGCATGGATCCAGACGCAGGCGTAGCGCCCCGCCCACCTCAGGTGCTGCCAAGTCAGATGGTAAGCACAAGCGCAAGCGCTAGTGAGGTGGGCTGCCCTGGGATGGGATTATGTTCTTGGAGATGGTACCGGTTCACTCCCTCCCCTCGGTGGAGGACCGGGGGGATTCTTTGTTTGTGTATGTCTGTTCCGCCGCTTTCTCCCCGTAAAAGCGGGGCCAGCGGTACCTACATTTTCAAAGAAAGAGCAAATTTATTTATCCCTGAGCATAAGCAGAGGTGAGCTGTAGGTGTGCAACCCAGGAGCCTGACACCAACAGCCACGTCTGTATCACCAGCCCTCATTATGGCGATTCGGTATCGGTTGGGCGTCTCACGCTATTTTGAGATCCTCTGAAACGAGGGAAACGGGTAAGTGCACTTACATGTACACATGATTCAGTCTCGGGCTGCCTACGGGCCTTCCAAGTAGAGTCCCTGTTTACTGAAGTTGTGGTTAATGGTATCTGGAATTCTGTTGATTCACCGGTGTAACGCCGTGAGGTGTTCCTGGCTGTTTCAGCTTTTTTCCTTATTTTAGAGACTCAGCTTCATTAGTTAGCAGTAATGCATTCGAGGACCCGCTCATGCCTTCTCACGCACTCTGCTGCTAACTAAGGAGGCAGACCTGGTCTTTGGCTGCTCTCTGAAGCTAGGTCTCTGCCTCCGAACCGTTGCCTCATTCTGAGTAGGTCTGGTACGCTGAGCCTTTTTGGGTGGTCAGTTGTAGCGCTGAAAAGTTTTCCTGATATTCTCGATTGGTTCATGTATTTTTGACTCTGCTAAGGCGATTCAGTTCTTCTGGCACCCGTTCGGTCCGGTGCTGCCTGTGTCACTATGTGTGCAGGTAGTACCGTGACGAGCGTGGTTATCGCTTCCCACTGGTGAGGATTGCGGTGAGGCCATTCCTCCAGCCGATATGGAAACGGGTCTCTATGGGATCCGTTTCTGTAATACTTGGGTTACAGTGAGTTCATTGGGATCTGTGTTTACTGTTCGGGCCTTTTTTGGAAGATTAAAAGCCCCCGTTCAGTTTTCACACAGCAGGTAAAACTGTGGTCCTTCAGTGGTTGCAACGAAGGACCTGCTGGATCAGTACTTTGGGCTCCACTCTTCCGCGAGACATGGGTCATCCCGTGCCTGGTGTCTGGGGTGTAGGTCTCAGTACGGGTCCTTACCCTGCAAGTGCTGCATAGCCAGTGGGGTTTGCAGATCAACTGAGAGGGGTTCCTTTCCTAAACAGAGAGGAACCTTTCTTAGTCTGGAGGTGAACTTGGTTTACATGTTCCTCAGGGGACATGTCCGGTCAGTGTGTCACACTCACGTAGTGTGCTACCAAACCCTTTGCCGTGTACAGGTCTTGGTTTTCGAGTCAGTGACTCTAGACCAAATCTGGGGACATGAGCGCAGGGGCCATGTATAACGGGCATGTAGTCAGTTATGTTGGGCGTGTCAGACTACATTGGCGTCTTTTCGCCTAGAGTTTCAGCGAGGATAATTCAAGGGCTTCCTCGCTGGTCCAAACTCGCCTGCCACTACCTCCCAGATGGGGCTGAAGCTGGGTATGCTTCTCCACAGTAGAACTCTGTCTCCTGCTCAATCATGCTGCCTCAGGGCCTCATGATAGCAAACGCCATAAGAGAGTGGAAACCCCATCCCCCTAGGTGTCAGTAGGGAGGATTCTCGGGGCTGCACTGGGTCATCTGTGCTGCTTTGAGTATTCCCCTATCTTTTCGCTACTCACTGGGGATAGTGGTTGTATCGGAACGAACTGATGCCAGGGTTCACGCTAAGGGCGTTCCCCGGTGAGCTTTCTTGCACGTCAGCGTGCTATGTCAGAATGGAACAGTCTTCAGTTGCCCCATTCCGGCCCAACTAGACTTATTCCTCGAGAGCCTTCTGACTTCCTCTGAGTCACTCAGAGATGGGCATTGATGGCACCCGCACTGAACCCTAAACGGCAGCTTGGTTGTGGTGGTTCAGTATCTACCTCTGAAAGAGCTATGAATACTAATACTTCTGCGTGAGCCCACTCCATACAGGAGGGCTGCTTGTGATCCGAAGTAGAACCAATTTGTTGATGTTCTTAGAAATAAGAACCCCTGAGATGTTTGGTCATTTTGTCACTTCCCTCCTGCACTAGAATTGTGGGGTGCGGCTTCCGCTCCACCTTTCTGGGTGACGATGTTCTCATGGGCACGTCAAGGGGCGGCTTCTGAGGGGGGTACAATTTGATCGTCTGGTTCCTGAGCAATGCAAGGGGTCATCCTTCTTGCATAGCTCTTACCTTCTCGGAGACTTCTCCAGTGCCATGCACTCGGAGCGGTCCCCTGAGTAGTCAGGTAGTGAGTTAAAAACCTGTTTTAAGTAACAGTTCTCCTATTGTGTTTTACTCCTCAGAAGGTGGGAACTTGCATCATTTCAGTTGACGAAGTGTGCCTGGATTCTGGCCAGGGCTACTCCTGCAGGGGACCCTGGCCTGGATATATGCCAAGGCTCCGATTAATGTTGATTACGCACCTGCCAAAGCTTGTTGGCTTGATTTTAAGAGTAATCAGAGTGATCGGGCTCACTAGGCGTTATCCCATACAGTCGGTATAGAGCTGGTAAGTCCCGCCCATCCGTAAAACCAAAATGCAAGTGAATGGGAGAAAATAATTATTTTCTGGTCCCGTTTGAATTTTGCCATGAATGTGAACCAGGGGCGGAGTGGCAATCGGGAGAGTCGGGACTTTTCCCGGTGGGCCGGTAGTGTTTTGAGGCCGCGGAGGGCCGGTCTGATAATAGTTATACATTGCGAGTTATTTTAGCAACACCGTCTGGCGGCCTGATGTGCGGCCGCTTCTCGCTGGTCAAACTGTGCAGCCTCTCTGCTCAACACAGTATATAAAAGTGCTCAACCCGTTCGGCAGGTCCAACCATGTCTATAGGATTTTCAAAAACATAGGGGGATCAGTGAGCGGCCCCTCCCAAAATCGGGTCGGCCTTTGATGTAAAAAGCCGCCGAACACCTCTTTTTCCTCGTCACGTCTTGGAAGTCTCGTCCGTAAGAGTGAGTTAAATGATGGAAAGGCAAAAAAGAAAACTGAAAGGTGGCGCTGAACATGGGCGGCTCTAGGGAGGGGCTAGCAGGTGCTTCCGCACCCCCAAGAAAGACCAAAGCACCCCCAAAAATAATTTCTGGAAGCAATTAGGCTATATTCAGGCTGTAGGCTATTCTATGGAAGCCCTGAACCGCATTTTGAAGCAAAAAGAAAAGAAAACTTATCTTGTTATTTCGAGATATTAAGACGTTATTTCAACATAATATCTCGTTATTTCGACATAATAAGTCGTTATTTCGACATAATAAGGGGGCATTCTAATCTGCATTAAGCTAGCCTACATTAAGCGTTCTTAGGCCTAATGGTTTTCTATGGGAGGAAACTGCTTAACGTGTAATTAAACGTTGCGTTCATATTCTGGGCTCATCTGATTTTTAGTACATAGCATTTTTATGATTTTAGTATCATAATGATTAATAAATGCACGCACAATTATCCGTGAACTTGATTTGAACAAACGCCTTTCAACTTGTGCAAAATTCAGAATTGAATGTGCAGCAATTTGCACAAATAGAGAGTCTGTAGGCCTACTGTTGTAGCCATTAAATAAGCGCATTTAGTTTCATATTTGTTAAAATATTATAATGTCATTTCTTTTCCATTTATGTTTATTTATGAAAAGTGAACAGCACGAATAAGATATGATGCCTATATATCAAGAGACTTGGAGTGGGTGGGTCAGACAGACATGATTTTGACCATTTCATTCAGTTTTGTTTTGTAGAAAACCTTTCATTAAAGTGAATTTCGTTTTGTATAAATGGTATCTTAATTTTAATCATTTTTTAATAATAATAAGCAAATATAACAAACAGACAATATAGCCTAATCATGGAGGCGCCCGCGCGGTCAATTGCATTGCACGTTAACTGAGCGCATCTCATCCAAACTAAGTTAACGAAACTCAGTGTATGCCTCACACAGACATGCGAAACACATCAAATACACAAAACTTGAAATAACTTTAAACGAAATAATTCAAAACGAAAAGAAAAAGGCTTGCCTACTCTCTGATTACGTAATCATGCATTTCTCTCTCTAGGCACGTTCACTATATGGCGATCGTCAACTTCATCTTTGCAGCCGACACCCGACACTGTCAGAAAACACTAATTTATTACTAAAAATCAATGCACGCATTACCGGATTTACAAATGCACATCTTGCTTGTTGCACGCACATAAATGTCGAAATAACGAAATATTATGTTGAAATAACCTTATTAGTAGGCTAATAATAGCCTACATCTTTTAGAATATTTGATTGAATGCTGAATGTTGCGCTTGTTCAATTTAATAAAATTAAAACTTTAATTGTGATCATTAAAATAATTTAATATTAAATATTTAGTGGCCAAGTTTTGCTCAATTATTATTTGTATAACTGCGCAGCTCCCCCGTCAATGATCTAGCACCCCTCAGCACAAGCGTTAAAAAATCTGGCGCTGAGAGGGTCAGACTCAAAAGGAAAAAAATTATGGAGGAGGAGGCAGTGAAATGCTCCAAAATAACAGACATGTTCCGGGCATCAACAAGCAAAGATAGGCTACTACAGGTGAAATAAACTGAAGCACATGTTGTCAAAGCTAGGCACAGATGGGAATTAGCACCAGCTTTGCAGCCAGCCAGCCAAAAGCTTGTGTAATTTGAAAGTAGCTGTGGTAAATATGAGACAAATAAAAAGTTTACTATTGAGTGACTATCTACTAGTGGCAGATTTCCTAGTTTTAAAACGAGTAACCTCCCTTGGCTGCTGCTGCTATGTTAAGTGTATACAGATTATGTTAACACTAGCAGAAGCTAACGAGCAAGGTGTCGTGTCACCGTGAAAATGCCATGGACCCTTTTCAACAGGGTGATGATGACACGTTTAACGGTCATCATCCGCATAAATCCTGGAAAGTTTTTTTAATATTTTCAATTTAAAAAAATATGTATTTACATTTATAACACTATTTTATATTATATTACCTTTAATAAAATTACAAAAAACGAGTTAATGCTGCTGTGAGGGTTTCTAATGCTGCGTCTGTGGGAGTGATGACAAAGTGACATATTTCTCTCTTCTGAGTTCTTCTGACTGCCATTATCCATCTCTCGCAATTTTTTTACTCTTTTAGAAAGTTGTGAAAAAACTATAGAGGAACAAAAAAAAAATCTATTTAATATTCTCTCATTCACCGCTATATTTTTTAGCAAAGGTTTTTTTTTTTTTTTTTTTTTTTTTTTACCACCGAGGGCCGGTGGTCTACGAAATTTCCCGGTAGATTTTTTGGTCCCACTCCGCCCCTGATATGAACATATGTTGTCTGTGAATTTTTTATATAACTTTTCATGTTACGAGTTTGACAGTATATGGTATGATTCTTCGGCTAGCAGTTGTGGAAAAGACATAGCGAGAAAGACTACATGTCGCCTATGTGACGTCACCCCATAAAGTTGACTTACCCGTGGTTTTCGCCGACCTCAACGATTCTGTCCTCTCCCTTAAAAAGACGGTGAAGTGCACCAAAGACACAGCCATGTTTAGCGGGATCCGTGAGCTAGTGTCCGTGTGCTAGTGGTGTTGACGTTTCAAACGCGTCGAGAGTTGTAGTCCACAAAGTGCTCTCACACAAAGTCTAACCGTATCAAACTTCTACCCGCTAAATTGTAGCATTCTTTACACGAAAAGTTATATAAAAAATTCACAGACAACATATGTTCACATTCATGGCACAATTCAAACGGGACCAGAAAATAATTATTTTCTCCCATTCACTTGCATTGATGATTTTTCACATGATTTTTCAACCTAGAGGTCCAGGGGGATTAGCGGAAGGGGCGGGACTTACCAGCTCTATATGATCGACTAAGTTTCCTCCTTCAGGGAACGAGGGTTACATTGGTAACCGACACGATATTTTAAGAAAGCAGCATCAGTATCTTTGAGTGTGAATCACTTTAACTGACAGTTGTAGAATGTTTGTAGTGATAGCTGTGTTAATGTGTGAAACGCTGAGCTCTGGGCTTCTGTTCAGGGGAGGCTGCGATGGTGAGGACGATCCTGAGACTGGAGCTGAAATCTGCTCTCAATGTGAATGATCCTCATATGAAGACGGCCATCTTAGCTGAGGCGAGTCACAACACACACACACACACACACCCACACACCGCTGATTACTTCACACAACACACACACACCGCTGATGACTTCACACACATACACACACACACACACACACACACACCGCTGATGACTTCACACACACACACACACACGCACACACACACACACACACACACACACACACACACACACACACACACACACACACCCCTGATGACTTCACACAAATGTGTTTGATATTTGCTTTGAAAACAAAGAGTTTGATTTTGTTATTAACTTTTTGTTATGTTTTGGCAAGTTTTTCATTCATAAATGCTGATGTTTTAAATCTAAACCAAACTTTAAACAGTGGAGGAATGAGGTCAAATCTGAAAAATTTGTTAAAAACCACAAAGCCCTTAAACTGATGTCTCTTTTGGATACTTTTAAATTAATTTAAAAAGCCACTTTTTTATGTAGTTATTTTTATTTCATTATTTGTTTGTTTTATTGTGACTTTTCTGTTTTTGTACTATCTATACTCAACCACATTTGCGGTAATATTCCGAGATTTGAGAATGTACCTTCTTTGTTTGTGTTGTTGAAGCATAAAATTTTTTTTTTTTTAAAAATTAAAAAACTTAGCATAAATGTGTGGGATATTTACAGCTAAATATTTGACCACTGCACCATTAAACGAAGTGTGTGACTCGGTGTGTGACTCAGTGTGTGACTCGGTGTGGATGTTTCAGGTCCAGCAGAGGCTTCAGAAACTGGGAGTGAGGAACATCACTGGACTGGAATGGAGAGAAGCAGCGGACGGATCGGTTTTCCAAAAGAACCAGAGCAAAACAAGTGCAGATCCGATGAAAAAGAAGAGATGAGATACATATATATATATATATATATATATATATATATATAGTCAAGTTTAATTTATAGAGCACAAGTTTAACACAACCGTAGTGGATCCAAACTGCTTTACAATAAAATAAAATAAATCAATAAAGAGAAATATCTAGATTCATATATATTCATATTGAGCACAGTCTTAAAATATAGTATCCCTGAATCTCTATGAAGATATAGAACAACTTGCTCAGATTATGAAATGACACATGATTTATTTATATTTATTTACAACAAATGTAGTGTTGTACTCTGATTTCTGGTTATGGTTGTTCTGCGTAATAAAGTATTTAGTAATGGTAATCTTGCGTTCAGAAACGAAATGAGATGCAGAGTTAAAAAAAATGAATGTAAATAATAAAAAGCAACTAACCAGATAACTAGTATATACTCCATCTAAAACTATTATTAACAGCATTTTGCTTCAGTGTTTGTTCTATAAGTATTATTTACATTTATGCATTTATCAGATGCCTATATTCAGTGACTTACAATAAAGAAACAAAAGTCATTTGTCACAGAGCTCTAGATCCGTCACACACTACATGACCAAAAATACACCAATAACACACACACACACACGACGCCACCTTCTGGAGTAAATGTGTGTCTATCAAACACACACACACACTACATGACCAAAAATACACCAATAACACACACACACACACACGACGCCACCTTCTGGAGTAAATGTGTGTCTATCAAACACACACACACACACACACACACACACACACACACACACACACACACACACACACACACACAGTCACACACACACACATAGAGACAGTCACTCGACGCCACCTACTGGAGAAAATGTGTGTCTGTATCAAACACACACACGTCTATAATACTAACAGGGGACTGTCGCTCTACACTGGCCAAGAGGGGACTAGTGTTTCTGGACATTTTAAAGAAACAAAAATGCTAAATAAAAGTTATAACAAATTTTTAACAAATAAAGTGTCAGTGTTAAAAGACATTCAGTTAACATAATTTAATTTTCAATATATATATATTGCCCATCTGAGTCCCCACTTGGATAAGTGCACATCGGTCAGAGCTGACATGTTTAAAAAAAAAAAAAAAACACACACACAGATACACACACACACACACGCACACACACACAGTGCAAGTCCCAGTGAAACAAAAGTCATTTGTCACAGAGCTCTAGATGCGTCACACACTACATGACCAAAAATACATAACACACACACACACACACACACACACACACACACACACACACACACACACACTGTGATCTGATGGAGAACACATTTCTAGAGCAGTGCAGTGTGTAAATATGATGTTGTTGATATGTTGTACTCCAGACTGCAGGATCATTGTAAGATTTTACTACAAAATAAAAATAATGCATAATTTGATATAATAATTTTGTTTATAGAACAAATCAGTTTTTTTCCCCCAGTAACAAACCTCAGTTATGACCAACATCATGATTCTTATGTTCTTATGATCCGCAAGTGAAAAATGATAATAAATAATTAACACACTAAACACAAAAAAGATATTCAGTGACAAAAACAGGACAGGACTTTTATCCAGTTGTTCTCTAAATGACAGGTAGTTAAAAAATAATAATACAAGTTATTACATTAACAATGTAGAGTTTGATTATATATACTGTACAACATTTAATCTTCTTGACAGTGAATTTCCATCATCACCAGATTGATTTCCATCTCGACCTTCACAAGGACAGTCCTGAGGCGCTTTATTCAAAGACTACAAGCAAATCCTGACGGGAGAGTTAGGGAAATGAGTTAACTAGCAAACCAAATCATTTCTGATGACATCCATAACCTGTCCTGATGTTCGCCTGCTGTAATTCTACACACATTTTGCATATGAGGACACTGATATCAATATCTGAAGCTCTATAGCTATTGATAGTTGCACTTAATGTTGTAATTTTACGGGTTACATTACTTCACATTACAAAAAAAGGGGTAATTCCTGGTATTCTGTGTCTTTAGTCCATCATAAAATGTAAAAAATCAAATTAAGTTTTTAAAAGAAATTTTGTATATTGATATATTGGTATATTGACATGATAATCTCATTTGGAAAAAAATATTCTGGTCAAGCTCAGGTAAATACATTTAACCATTTTATTTACTACATTATTGATACTTCAGTAAATTTGTATTGTCACTGAATTATTGGTATGTTTTTATGAAATTATTGTAAAAAAAAAAAAAACCTGCTTAACAGGGTGGACAAACTGATAATAACAGTAGTATAAAGATGGATGGATAATTTCCTATCTCTCACATACAGCCAGCTACATAATTACTTTAGTTTGAACTGGATTTAGATGGGAATTATATGGAAGCTTGTTTCCGCCACAGAATAAAAATAAAAAAGGTAATTGTGGCTTTTTATCTTACAATTCAGACTTTAAAGTCGCAATCGCGAGTTAAGTCAGAAGTACGAGTTATAAAGTCAGAATTGTGTGTTAAAAATGACACATTTGCGAGTTATAAAGTCAGAATTGCCTGATATAAAGTCAGAATTGTGAGATATATAGTCAGAACTGAGATATATAGTCAGAATTGCGTGATATAGGCTAAAGTCAGAATTGCGTGATATAAAGTCAGAATTGTGAGATATAAAGTCAGAATTGCGTGATATAAAGTCAAAATTGCGTGATATAAAGTCAGAATTGCGTGATATAAAGTCAGAATTGCGTGATATAAAGTCAGAATTGCGAGATATAAAGTCAGAATTGCGAGATATAAAGTCAGAATTGCGAGTTATAAAGTCAGAATTGCCTGATATAAAGTCGCAATTGCGAGCTAAGTCAGAAGTACGAGTTAAGTCAGAAGTACGAGTTATAAAGTCAGTATTTATAACGCAATTGCAAGTTATAAAGTCACAATTGCGTGATATAAAGTCGCAATTGCGTATTATAAAGTCAGATTTGCGTGATATAAAGTTGCAATTGCGCGTTATAAAGTCAGAAGTACGAGTTATAAAGTCACAATTGAGTGATAAAAAGACGCAATTGCGAGTTATAAAGTCAGAATTGCGTGATATAAAGTATTAATTGCATGATATAAAGTCACAATTGCGAGTTAAGTCAGAAGTACGAGTTATAAAGTCAGAATTGTGTGATATAAAGTTGCAATTGCGAGTTATAAAGTCAGAATTGTCTGATATAAAGTCAGAATTGCGTGATATAAAGTCGCAATTGCAAGTTAAGTCAAAATTACGAGTTATAAAAGTCAGAATTGCGTGATATAAACTAATAATTGCGTGATATGAAGTAACAATTGCGAGTTAAGTCAGAAGTACGAGTTATAAAGTCAGAACTGCGTGATATAAAGTTGCAATTGCGAGTTATAGTCAGAATTGCGTGATATAAAGTATTAATTGCATGATATAAAGTCGCAATTGCGAGTTAAGTCAGAAGTACGAGTTATAAAGTCAGAATTGTGTGATATAAAGTCAGAATTGCCTGATATAAAGTCAGAATTCCGTGTTATAAAGTCAGATTTGCGTGATATAAAGTTGCAATTGCGAGTTATAAAGTCAGAAGTACGAGTTATAAAGTCACAAATGCGTGTTAAAAATGACACATTTGCGAGTTATAAAGTCAGAATTGCGTGATATAAAGTAATAATTGCGTGATATAAAGTCACAATTGCAAGTTAAGTCAGAAGTACGAGTTATAAAGTCAGAACTGCGTGATATAGAGTTGCAATTGCGAGTTATAAAGTCAGAATTGCGTGATATAAAGTCAGAATTGCCTGATATAAAGTCGGAATTGCGTGATATAAAATCACAATTGCAAGTTAAGTCAAAATTGCGAGTTATAAAGTCAGAATTGAGTGTTAGACAATAGGCTATATTTTATGTGTGAACTATTCTATATATTAAACCTTTGACAGAATCACAAATCTGCTGCTGACCCAGAGAGCCAGAGTTAGGCTAATGTATAGGTATAAATATACAATATGAATATTCAAATATTTAAATGATCACAGAAGTACTGAGATAAAAGTTTATATTTCGGACATAAACATTGATAATGTATACGGAAATGATCAAAATAAAGCAAATCCTTTTGGGGGCAAATCCTACTCCCCTCCCCGCAAGGCGCGTCATCGCGCCGTTGATGGACCAACTGCGGACGGAGCTCAGGAGCTCAGGAGGAGGACGAAGAGTTGGTGAAGGGCAGACAGAAGGCAGGAGTGACCAGGGCGAAGCAGGTGGTGCAGGCAGCCAGGGTGGAGACGACGGAGGGAGGAGCCATGGTGGAGAAAGGGCTGACGACTCCAAGGGGCCGACTGACGGGGGCGGAGCAGGTGGGACAGGAGAACGGAGCCAGAGGGACGAAGGGACGAGGCGCAGCCAGAGAAGTGTAGTCCTGAGGCGAGGGCAGGCTGACGAACGACCACAGCGAGGCCGGAGGGATGAGGGAGCCCGTCGGAGCTGGTGGACTGATGGGCCACGGTGGAGATGAGGGAGGTAAAAGATGAGATGGAGATGAGATGAGGGAGGTGGGGTTGCCCACGGCGACCCCACCTCTCCGAAGGTGGTTTGAGGAGCTGAGGGGCTGACAAGCAGTTGCAAAAGAAGGGTTGAGAGGTGGTAGATGGGAGGCTGGGTGGGAATTCAGGAATCGGCTCAGGCTCAGGTTGTGGAATGGATTCCAGCTTAGGAACAGACTCAGGCTCGGGAACAGACTCAGGAGCAGACTCAGGAACAGATTTGGGCTCAGGAACAGATTCAGGCTCAGGAACAGATTCAGATACAGGCTCGGGGACAGATTCAGATACAGGCTCGGGAACAGAAGACTCTGGAGGGGCGGTCTCGGTGGGACGGGACTCTGGACGGGCGGTCTCGGCGGGACGAGACTCTGGACGGACGGCCTCGGCGGGACTAGACTTTGGACGGACGGCCTCGGTGGTCTTGGCGGGACAAGACTCTGGAACGGGGACTGGAACAGGTCTCGGAATATGGACAGTCCTTGGGGGAGGAACAGGTCTAAGGACAGGAACAGGTCTGGGAACATGGACAGTCCTTGGGGCAGGAACAGTACGGGGATCAGGAACAGGTAACGGCGAGGCGGCGGCCATCTTGGCTGAGGGCTCAAGCAGTGAGGTGGTGGCCATCTTGGCTGAGGGCTCAGGTGGTGAGGCGGCGGCCATCTTGGCTGAGGGCTCAAGCGGCGAGGCGGCGGCCATCTTGGCTCAGGGTTCAGGTTGGGCAGGTATGACGTGAAGAACCCTTGATGAGTCTGGCTGTGTTCCGGATCGAGGCATGACGCTCTCCAGATGATGGTCTCTCTCCAATCTAGTCCAGTGGTGTCTGGGAGGTCGATGGGATGGTTAAATGTGGCCCCGATCCAGAACAAGGTACTCAGGCTCTCGTCATCGAGGGCACTGGTTACGGCAAGGCAGCAAAAGTCCTTTGTAAAGGAAAAAAAGTTTTGGCTGATAACGATAATTTTAAATGACGATAATTCTGACCCTATCTAGGAGGCTAACATCTCCGCTATATGTCACATGAACTTCCGGAGAGTGTACGCTGTGCGTGTATGTCTGCCGCTACTCTCCGGGTTTTTTACATTTTAATTTTGTTTTGATTTTCTTTTACTAGTTTTAAAAAGTTTGTTTTAATCGGTCTCCAAATTTTTTATCTTTTTGTTGAGCGGCCGCTCGATTGTGCTTGTTGCGCGCGTTGAAGTCACGTTTGGGGCAAAACAAAGCGCTTCAAGAGCTCTACGGCATCTTGTTACATTGTGGATCAGCAGATTGGATTTTCGGATTTGCATTTTGGGACCATTTTCGGAGTGGCTTCATGCATGACACCTGTTTGAGTGGATCACCGTTTTGCTGTTCATCATCGTAGAGTTGTAAACCGGTAAAAGGAGGTATTTTTCATGGACCACGCACGGATGAATATCATTGACGGTCATTTGGATGTCTATTAGACTCAGCACATGGTGAGTGTTTTTCTACGGAGGAACTGAATCATGACCATGTTGTGCAGCAGCTGGGCTTTATTGACTGTTTTGGGGATTTTCGTCACTTGGAATAGTGTACGTTACCCCCTTGAAATGTCTTCACCACCGGCTTGTAGCGGTGTGTTAGTCAACTACAGTACACTGCATTAGAACTCAAGCATTTGAATGGTCGATCTTAGTCTCATCTGACGCCAAGCACTTATTCACGGTGCGTTGAGTTGGGGATCATTCGACGTCTGAGATATGTTCACCGGTGCTCCCGGTCAAGTTATCCAGCTTCCACTGCAAATTCTCGGCAGATACCTGTTGTATGGTCTACAAAGAGGTATGTCCCGAGCTGGGAAAAATTACAGTGTGGTGTGAATTTTGACTCCCTCCGACTCATACCAAAAACCTCACTACATAAATCCTCTTTATTGGGAGAAAACATGACGCCACTTAAAGTGGCTTTGATAAACACTAGGGGCCCTATTTTAACGATCTGAAACGCAAGTGTCAAAGCGCAAAGCGCAAGTAACTTTGTGGGCGGGTCTTGGCGCTGTTGCTATTTTCCCGGCGGGATAAATGACTCTTGCGCCCGGCGCAAATCTAAAATGGGTTGGTCTGAAGTAGCTTCATTATTCATAGGTGTGGTTTGGGCGTAACGTGAAATAAACCAATCAGAGCGTCATCTCACATTCCCTTTAAGAGCAGGCGCGCTTGTTCTAAAGCGGATTCCTATTACAACGGCGGATTTGCCAGGCGCGCGCCAGGAGCGGTTCACAGCCGAGGAGAGCAACGCTCTCGTCAGGGACGTTGGGGATGGAGAAACCCACCCAAATTAACTTCGGTTTAAAGGCGTATGATAATTTGGGTAAATGTGTAAGCTAGATGTATACTTTTATAATAAATTGTATATCTATCTATCTATCTATCTATCGTAATAATGTATAATTTGCAAAAATGAAAACTGCTACTTCTGTGTAGATGAGAGAATCAAAGTGTATGCGCGTTGTGCACACGCTACATTGATTATGGCCAAGTATGCGCCCTTAAAATAGCATATGAATAACATGCGCAACGCGCCACTGACTTTAAACCATTTTTTCCTGGTTAGTGGCGCAACTGTTTTCTAAACCTGCAAAATAGCATGAAGGAACGTTTGCGCTGGAACACGCCTCCTTTTTTGCGCTGAACCGCCCAGGGAGCGCAAGTTCATTCCCTAGTTTAGCGACGTGCTTCTGAGGAGGAAAAAACGCGCTTTGCGCGGGTGCAAAATAGGAATGATACATGCGTCGGTGTACAAAGTCAATTGCGCTGGGTGCAAGATAGGGCCCCAGATCTGTTACAAACAAAACTTTTCTGTTGAATGACTTTTTCTCATCAAATAACTTGGATTTTCTTTTCATTACTGAAACATGGCTCACTCCAGATGTTCGAACTTCTTTATCTGAACTCTGTCCTACAAACTGTAAATATCTCAGCCACCCTAGAACTTTTAGTCGTGGTGGGGGGGTCAAGGAACTTGTTTTCATGTAAGCCTCTCTCTATAGACTCCTATTCCAGTTTTGAGGCTTTAGTGTGTAAAGTGGATTTACCGAAACCTGTGCTTTGTGCCCTAATTTACAGAGCACCAAAATCCAATAAGGATTTTTTAAAAGAGTTCTCTGATTTTCTATCTTTTTTGGCCACAAAAGCTGATGATGTTTTGCTGCTAGGCGATTTCAATGTACATGTTTGTTGCCCACAAAAGCCAATTGTAAGAGAGTTTACTCAACTTTTAGATTCTTTTAATTTAACACAATATATTTCCGATCCTACACATATGCAGGGTCACACGCTTGACCTTGTTATGACTTCAGGCTTTCCTATAACAAACATTGACATTCGTGATGCTGGTCTATCTGATCATCTGCCAATATTATTTGATTGTTCTATCCCTACTTTAAAATCTGAACACAAGTCCTACACTTACCTGTCTAGAGTTATTAATCATTCTACTGCTGCACAGTTTATGGAGGCGTTCACAGAACTCCCTGTTGGTGTCACTACACAGTATCCGGATGTTAATGACTTTGTGCTTAGTTTTAATACATCATGTACAGGGATTTTAAATGAAATTGCTCCCTGTAAAGTCAGGATACGAAAACCTAAAAAACAGCCTTGGATGAACAAAGTTCGTTCTTTAAGGAAGGAGTGTAGAAGGGCAGAAAGAAAATGGAGGAAGGACAAATTACAAATCTCTTATCAGCTATTGCAACATTCCTTAGTTAAATTTCAAAAGGAGGCCGCTTTGCAAAGGTCTAAATATTTTTCTAACTTGATTTCTCAAAATTCTCACTGTCCAAAGTTTTTGTTCGCTACCATAAATTCAGTATTAAATTCTTCTACTGAGATTGGTGTTGCTCAGAGCCCAGAGTTGTGTGAGAAGTTTTGTAGCTTCTTCATTAACAAAATCCTTTGCATCAAATCCCAGATTGTACCGAATCCATCCCAGAAGGTCTGGCGTCTGCCTTTGAATAGAGCTAAATTTTCTCACTTCCATCCAATCTCACATGCGGAACTATCGAATATAGTGTCCAGTTTAAGATCGACCACTTGTTCACTTGACGTTATACCAACTACATTGTTAAAGGAAGTCCTGGACTCAGTTGCACCAAATATTATTTCTGTCATAAACAGTTCTTTACAGACGAGCTCCGTTCCATCTTGTTTTAAACATGCAGTAGTTCATCCGCTGCTCAAAAAGGCAAATTTGGATCCATCTGATCTAAATAACTATAGACCCATTTCAAAACTGCCTTTCTTATCGAAAGTATTGGAGAAAGCTGTTTTAAACCAGTTATCCCCTTACTTAATTGAGAATAATATACTTGATCCGTTTCAGTCTGGGTTTAGATCCAAGCATAGCACTGAATCAGCCTTGTTGAGAGTGGTAAACGACCTGTTGTTATTTGTGGATTCTGGAAACTGTGCAGTTCTGGTATTGTTGGATTTAAAGGAGTCATAACCTGCAATTTTCACTTTTCCACGAGAATCAATGTATGTTATGCTTGCATAATGATTATACACTGGCCGGGAAGCCGATATTTAAAAGTGAAGCGTTTGTTTACCTCAGGGTTTGTAAAATAGCCCACGTGCACGCGCACTAAAAAACGAGATTTTGATTTCTGCCCCGTCTTGACGTCAAGACGGGGGAGGATATACCATATATGGACACCGCAGACCTATGCCGCAGGAAGCCCGCCCCTCTCCAGTTCAGTCGAGAAAGATGCAGGAACGTAGTGCACACGTGAGTTGCTCTGTTGTTGACTGCCAGAATCAACATGTAAATGTGTTTTCTCTACCAAGAACGGACCAAGCTATCAGGGACCAGTGGATTAAATTCATTTTTAATGACGCGGTTCCTTCAACCCTACCCACTGGCTTATCGTTAGGTGTCTGTGCTGTGCTAAACATTGTACGCTGGAATCCTTCACAAATTTGGGGCAATATCAATATCAAGTTGGCATCGAAGCTCGGGAAAAGCGCCATTCCAACAATCAGAGACTTGCCTGCAATTGAAACGGTAAGACTGTTTTTATTGCTCTACTGTGTGTAACAAACGGCAGCTAACTACTAATGCAGCTATTGTATGTAACGTTAGCTTCGAGGTAAACACGGGGAATGGACTCAACGAATGCTAGCCATATCTTTCCACTTTGTTTTACACTACAGTAGTGACGGACGGTACAGGAGTCCATGCTCAGTGTCTAAAACTGTTTGCTAAATGCAATTATGAAAACAATACCCCAAAACATTATTAGCCAAACTCATGCAAAACATGCAGTCTGAACCAATCAACGCGCCCCTCATTTGCATTATTAAAATGACCGTCCACGACAGCCAAAACATCGCATCAGATCTCGCGAGACAATAATGCCTTAAGAAATAAAGGTTTTAGGAGCTCTTTTTTTATTTTTTTTCCACTTTTATTTTTTAGAAGGGCATGAAAGACTATAATACAGCAGTAGGTATCCAAATTAAGACTAGGTTATGACTCCTTTAAGTGCAGCTTTTGATACAGTGGATCACTGCATTCTTTTAAACAGGTTAAAAACTGAGGCTGGAATCTGTGATTCAGCTGTAGAGTGGTTTGGATCCTATTTCTCAGAGAGAAGTTTCTCTGTGGAGATAGGTCAGTCTCATTCATCACCTGTTCCTGTCACGGGTGGAGTACCGCAAGGCTCCATTTTGGGACCGATTTTATTTTCTTTATATATGCTCCCCCTTCGTTACATCTTTGAATCTCATCAGGTTCCTTATCATATTCATGCGGATGATACCCAGTTGTACATTTCAATAAAGCCTGGTTCTTGACTCAGAGTTAAAATTTGACAAGCAAATAAACTCTGTTGTCAGAGGCAGTTTCTTCCAGCTTAGAGGCTTACGGAAATTGAAATCTATTTTATCTTTTGGTGACCTAGAGACAGTAATTCATGCCTTCATCTCAACAAGGCTGGATTATTGTAACGCCTTGTATGCTGGTATCAACCAGTTTTCATTAATGCGTCTACAACTGGTACAGAATGCTGCAGCCCGCTTCTTAATGGGGAAGAAAAAGTTTGAGCATATCACCCCTATTCTATTGCATTTACATTGGCTACCGGTCAAATACAGAATTGAGTACAAGGTTTTGACTTTTGTATTTAAAGCCTTGCATGGTCTTGCTCCAGTTTATATTTCAGACCTTATTTGTCCGTACTCTCCTCGAAGATCTCTTAGATCATCATCTGAGAGATTATTAACTATCCCGCACTCTCGCCTGAAATCTAAAGGTGACAGAGCATTCTCCGTTCTTGGTCCTAGACTGTGGAATTCGTTACCTCAATCTGTCAGGTTGTCTTCCTCTTTATATGTATTCAAGTCAGCACTGAAAACGCATCTTTTCTCTCAGGCCTATTCATAATTGTGGATATGTAGCCTTAGTGAGTTAAATTTTTTACTATGTAATTTGTACGACTTTTGTTTTTATTGTGTTTTTTGTGTTTTTATTATGTTTCTGTGAAGCACCTTGGTCAGCAGAAATGCTGTTTTAAGGTGCTATATAAATAAAAGTGACCTTGACCTTGACCTTGACCTATCGTCCATTTTGGGCGGTCCGATCTTCTGTCATGGTGTGGTGCAGGCAGAAGAAGACAAAGGAGAGTCAAAAGTTCCAATGCAAACTCTTACTAACAATATAATTCATGCAGGTACATCAAAGACAGGCAGAAGGTTCACACACACTTAATAAGATGGAGATCGGACAAAGACTGAACGGATGGAACTAAATACAAAACACAGATGAACACTGATTAACAGAACACAGGTGAAACAAATGACAATGATGATTAAACAGGTGATAAAACTGAACTGATAATCACAGTTAACCATGGATACAAATGAGTGGAGGGAAAACAGAACAAAGTCATGATCATTTTATGTAGCCGATATGACAGACTTTCACTACTTTACTGCATTTTCATTTTCATTTCAATCATATTTCACGCAATTCAAAACCATCATGTTGAACAGTGCGCATCTGAAGAGTCTCAGCTGAAGGAAATAATGCATTATTTATTACATTTATTATATTCGCCAAATTTCCTTATCGGGCCAATAATGATAACATTAAAAATGAACATATATCGGCCGATACCGATATGGTGGCCGATATATCCTGCATCCCTATAATATCTTTATTTCTATAATTTTGTTGTGTCTGTATTACTAATGTCAAGGAGAAGCGCCCAGCATGCACCTACTTGTATTTGCATAGGTAAATAACTGCAGAAGAGTCAAAAAAGACGTTCAATTTTGCATGATCTGAAAATATACTCTGCTAATCACAAACACATACTGCATTTACACAAATACAGGTGACCTCAAAACTAACAAAGAGCAAATCTATAACGCTTTGCATCTCCGAACTCAATGTCATACTAGTGAAAAACAACAATGCAATAACTGCACGTTAATTTGAGAAGTAGAACTTTATAGGAGAATGAATTTCAGAAACATCTGTAAATGATGAATAAAGTACTTTCTATCTTTCTGAGGCAACACTGTTTGTTTTGCATAGACTTGTGAATCACTTTGTCCTTCATTTACATGCTCCACAAGGACATTTAAACTGAAAAATAAAGATATATTAAGATTACATGCACCACAAGCCACCCAAAACAATTCAAGTTCATCTGTTTATCTCTTCATATCAATTGTTTATGTCAAAATTATAGAAAAGAATGCTCTGGTTGTTATATTAGTTATGGAATCATGGCTACTATCACCTGTTCAATGTTTTGATGCAAATTTATGTCTGATCTGCCACTGAAGATCAATCTGAGATCAATCAATCTGAGATCAATCAATCTGAGATCAATTTGAGATCAATCAATCTGAGATCAATCAATCTGAGATCAGTCTGAGATCAGTCTGAGATCAATCAATCTGAGATCAATCAATCTGAGATCAATCTGAGATCGATACTCTGCAGGAACTAAATCATGGAACATTTAAATATACAGAAGGCATAATGACTGATATTCTTGTATATTAAACTAGTTTAAATGTGTAACATCTACTTCAAAGTATAATGATGACTCATATGATAATTAGTGTTTCTAAGACGGTCTACCAGAAGACACCTGTAGGAGGAGCCTCAAAAAATTATTCAATGCGCACTTTGCATATCTGAGTGTTAAATTCCCTTCTTGACGTAGATAACCCATTTAAAGAGGACAAGATTGAGAAACATCCTGATAACTCGCTATCACTACAGGACCGGTGGGCCTAAACTTCATCCGTCAAGACTTAATTCAGAAGAGAACTGGTAATTACACTCTACTTTTACAGATGCAACTTCACACTTTCTCCACTGATTAATAATGTTGTAATGACAATTCCATCAACAGATTTTATGGATGTTTTGTTATTAATCAACTCTCTTTTCTGAGCATCACCTGTTCTTGTTGTAGATAGACATTTTACTGCATTATTTTTTTAATGTTTTCATAATTTGGCTACACGGCAAAGAACACATCCATCAAACATGAAATTATGCACTTTTCCTCATACAAATACATTTAACCTAAGAAAACCTAAATTTAACCTAACCTTTTTTTTGTATTTCTAAGTTTTTTTCAGTGGCAAAACTTCTGGCAAGATGATGGACCAAATTTGTCTTCATCTGCTTTCTCTTTCAGGTAAAAACATTATGCAAAACATTAAAATAAACAGAGAAATTACACCAAATGGTTTACATATTTATGCCGTTTTACATTCAGTGATATTATGGCAAACTGTTCTGTGTAATATCCTACAAATCTTTGTAGAGGAATCCTTGTGAGATTTGTCCACATGTCAAAGTAATCAAGCCAATAATAATTCAGGTTGTCTACTATCAACGGACAGATAAAGAAAGCATCTACGAAAGAGAGCCAAGGAAAAATTACTTCTCAAAAATCAAAAAGCTGTCCAGACAAGAGCCGTCACTAGCGGCCGATTATTCTGAAGGTTAATCAAGTAATAAACAAACTTAAATAAACAACAACAACAAAAAATAAGCCTTAATTTAATATATATATATATATATATATATATATATATATACAGGGCCTGAAGTTAACTTTTTTGACCACCAGCCACTGTGACTTTTTACCAGCCAGTTTTTTTTGTTTTTTTTTGGCCTCATAAAAGGTGAAAAAAAAAAGGAATAACTCTTAGAATACAGATAGACCTATGTAAACAAATCACACACGGCTGTGTTGATGGCTGGGCAGCTGTTAGTTACAGCGTTCAGAAACCGTTAAGCAGAACTAAATTAATATTGTTATTACTGGTAAAGTTACCAGGTAGGCTACTGGACATTTTCTCACCGGTTCCCAACTCCCAACATCTGTGCAACTGTCATTGTACTGTAGCCTATGTCAGCGTTGCATTATCTCATCTCATCAACAGTTTAATACTTAACTCACACATTACGTAGTCAGAGAAGGGCCTCATCGTTCTCTCCGATCACACTGGTACATTCCGAAACAACTGCGCTGCTTTCACAGATGCTTTCTTTACTCCAGTAATGTGCCGCCACATTTTTAGCTAAAATCCAACGAAATGGCTGACTTCGTTTAAATGTCAAAGAACAACAGTTGCAAAAAAAACAAAAAAAACAATGCGGCCCCTTTAGTTAGTGTTGCTATGTCCGACAAGCTACACCGCGCTCACGCCAAACCATGATCTCACGCAATGAAAAACACATCGCGCAGCAGAGACGCTGACAGACAAGACAGTCCAGGTTACTTTTGATATTAAACAAAGTCTCAACGTTAAAATTTGGTCATTTTTAAAGAAATTTAGACAATACCGTTTTGTGGCTCTGTAATGTGTCTTGACGGATCGCTGTGGTGCCTCAGTTAAAGCTGCTCTTGAACCGATCATCTCTTCCTTCTAGTTAATTTATAGCATCAAATAAACATGAATGAACATAAGGAGGAATGTAGTTTTAAAGTCCACATGAAATCAAAATTGACCATATTTACTTTGTTTGCCTAAATTGATCGTTTTGTGGTGAACAATTCATCCATGCAAGTCAATCCACACAAAAAAATTTTTTGGCTTCGTAATCTTTAATCAAAATCTGAAAATGCCCCTCCCCTCTGCATTGGAGGACCTTCCCTGATGACGTAGGTTTGAGGACTTGGGTTGGGAAACGCATAACCACTCCCCTCAAACCGTTAGTCTGTTATGAGCAGAGATGGAGAGGAGGAGCACTAGAGTAAAACCCTGCCCTCTGTTCAATATTCCTTTTCACTGGGAAATACGTCACAACACTGGAGAAAAGTCGTTTGCAACTTCCGGTTCACGCAGACTTTAACTGCGGAAAGATGTCAGTAGGCTTACTCAGTACACTCCGTTTTTTCAAGTTCAAATCCTCCAACGTTGAACTCTCCTGACTGCTTTGTCGGACAAAAAGAAAAGGCGGATTCGGCGGATTATGATTGGCCAGATCGCCTGTCAATCAAACTCCCCGCGAGGGGTCGATTCTCATTGGCTGCCTGCCAATGTGGCAGGTAGATTGACAGTGTTACCCGCCAATTGCAGAATTCACCCGCATTTGGCGTGTGGTCAGGTGTTAATTTCAGGCCCTGTAATATATATATATATATATATATATATATATATATATATATATATATATATATATATATATATATATATATGGCTTCCTCTGGTTATATATTTATAACAATTTGGGAACAATGATTGTATCCAAAAAAGGAACAAAATAAGTATATAATATTATTGAACAACACTGTTAAAATACAGTGTATAATGCAAGTTTTATAGTTTATGTTATTTTAAATCATTATTTGTTATGATTGTTTATAATAATAATAATAATATTGTGGATAAACTTCTTAACCAGAGAGCATTAACACACTGCAATTGTTGTTTTACACTTTAAATGAAATTTTTAAATAAATGAAATAAATGAGGATAAATTAAATCCTTATTTAATCTTGGACAAACTATATTCTAAAGTGCGCCTATTATGCTATTTTAATTTCCTCATAACACATGCAGCTCTTTTCTCTCAGTGTCTGAGACGCTTCGATAAAGATTCAGTCTCTCTAAGCCCCGCCTCTCTGAGAGCTGCTCTGCTCTGATTGGTCAGAAACCAAACCAAACTCATTATCATATCTGAATCTCAGCTCTTGATCACAGTGATACGAACAGTAACGATGGCGTGGGTTTTACCGTATCAATCTCATCAAAGTGGTTTTGCTTTGTCAGCAGAAAACAGCGTCTTCTCGACACGAACAACACGAACCAAACTCTTCCAGTCACAGATAAACTACAGTGTTTGAGGGCGGGGCTAACAGACGCTGTTCAGTCAATCAAGACCACAGGCTGGCATTATGCAAATTGGTTACAAACCTATGCGGGTTCAGCAGGAAGTGAGACTGAATTTCTGTCGCAACGATCATTTGTTATTAAATTAGGGGCTGCTAAGACGATACCATTCTCTCTACACAGACTTCAAACGCGAACCTGTGATAAACGCTGATGGCGTTCACATGCGCATTTAGAATTGGTTCTATAGTTATGTGCGTTTGAATATATGTGCGCAGGTTTGGAATTCCCTACAAACCAAGCCTAAACAAAGTTATTTTCTTATAAAATTTGATACAGAATTGTATTTTATTTTGTCACTTCGGGGTAGGTACACAAACGAATTTTCCCGACAACGCTTTATCTGTAGAGTGGTAAAGGGATCCTCCATAGGGAGAGACTAGTTAGCACTTCAGCACTGCGTTGTCATCGGGTCCAGGCGAAGGTCCTTCGTCAGATCTGGATACGGCCTGGATCCGGCAGGCTGCGGCAAAACCTCAGGATAAACAAAGACACTAAAATTAGCGTAGATGCCTTTCTTCTTATGATGTAACGAGTACATCAGGATTTATGGGAAGTGTTCCCGGTTCCGGCTGACCTAATCTATGCAGCCTAACATTGAATTGTAGAAGTCTATAATGTGTTATGTGTATGCTAGGTCAAAGAGATGTGTCTTTAATCTAGCTTTGAACTGACAGAGTGTGTCTGCTTCCCGGACAATGGTAGGAAGACTGTTCCAAGGTTTTGGTGCTAAATAGGAGAAGGATCTACCGCCAGCAGTCGATTTTGATATTCTAGGTATTATCAACTGGTCGAAATTTTGAGATCGCAATAGACGTGATGGACTATAATACGTTAAGAGCTCGCTCAAGCACTGCGGAGCTAAACCATTTAGTGCTTTGTAAGTAATCAGCAATATTTTAAAATGTATGTGATGTTTAATAGGGAGCCAATGCAGTTTTGACAGAACCGGGCTAATATGGTCATACTTCCTGGTTCTGGTAAGAACTCGAGCTGCTGCGTTTTGAACCAGCTGTAGTTTGTTTATTAAGCGTGCAGGGCAACCACCCAGTAGAGCATTACAGTAATCTAGCCTTGAGGTCATGACCGCATGAACTAATTGTTCCGCATTTGTCAATGAGAGCATATGGCGTAATTAAGATATATTTTTAAGATGGAAAAATGCAGTTTTACAGATTCTAGACACGTGACTTTCAAATGAAAGATTGGTATCAAAGAGCACACCCAGGTTCCTAACCGACGACGAAGACTTAACAGAGCAGCCATCAAGTGTTAGACAGTATTCTAGGTTATTACGTGAGGAAGTTTTTTGTCCAATAATTAGAATCTCTGTTTTTTCAGAATTTAGAAGTAGGAAATTACGAGTCATCCATTTTTTTTATATCAGCTATGCATTCTGTTAATTTTGTGAATTGATAAGTTTCGTTAGGTTTTGAAGAAATATACAGCTGAGTATCGTCAGCATAACAGTGGAAGCTAATTCCATGTTTCCTAATGATATCTCCTAATGGTAGCATATACAGAGTGAACAGCAGCGGTCCTAGTACTGAGCCTTGTGGTACGCCATACTGAACTTGTGATCGATGAGACATCTCTTCATTTACTGCTACAAACTGATAATGGTCAGATAAGTATGATTTAAACCATGCTAGTGCAATTCCACTAATGCCAACATAATGTTCGAGTCTATTTAAAAGAATGTTGTGGTCAATGGTGTCAAATGCAGCACTAAGATCGAGTAACACTAATAGAGAGATACAACCACGATCGGATGATAAGAGCAAATCATTTGTGACTCTAACGAGAGCAGTCTCAGTACTATGGTACGGTCTAAATCCAGACTGGAAATCCTCGCAGATGTCATTTCTTTCAAGAAAGGAACAGAGTTGTGAAGACACTGCCTTTTCTAATATCTTTGACAGAAAAGGTAGATTCGAGATCGGCCTGTAATTGACTAATTCTGTAGGATCAAGTAGCGTTTTTTTAACAAGCGGTTTAATCATAGCCAGCTTAAAGTTTTTTGGTACGTATCCTAGAGACAAAGACGAATTAATGATATTAAGAAGAGGATGACCTCTGGAAGCATCTCTTTCAGTAGCTTAGTCGGTATAGGGTCTAACATACATGCTGTCGATTTAGATGATTTAACGAGTTTAGTAAATTCTTCCTCTCCTATAGCAACGAATGAATCAAATTTTTCCTCAGGGAGACTACAATGCACTCCCTGATGCGATACTGTAGTAGACGGTTGCATAGTTATAATTTTGTCCCTGATATTATCAATCTTATAAGTGAAGAAGTTCATAAAATCATTACTGGTGTGTTGCTTGGAAACTTTGGTGCTTGAAGCTTTATTTTTCGTTAGTTTAGCCACCGTTTCAAATAAATACCTAGGATTATGTTTATTTTCGTCTAATAGGGTTGAAAAATAAGCAGATCTAGCAGCTTTTAAAGCCTCTCTGTAAGTAATCGAGCTCTCCTTCCATGAAATGCAAAATACCTCTAGTTTTGTTTTCTTCCAGTTGCGCTCCATTTTTCTGGCTGCTCTCTTAAGGGCCCGAGTGTGCTCATTGTACCACGGCGTTGGACTATTTTCTTTAATCTTCTTTAAGCGCAACAGAGCAACTGTGTCTAAAGTGCTGGAAAAGAGAGAGTTAAAAGTTTCTGTTGCAATATCAAGTTCTTCTAAGCTATCTGGGATGCTGAGATGATGAAACTGATCAGGAAGATTATTGATAAAGCAATCTTTAGTGGCAGAAGTGATAGGTCTAACATATTTGAAACACGGAGCAGCCTTGGCTAAATGTAATTTACACAAGACTAGATAATGATCTGAGATGTCATCGCTCTGCTGCAGAATTTCAACGGCATCAACATCTATTCCGTGTGATAATATTAGATCTAGAGTATGATTACGACAATGAGTAGGTCCTGACACGTGTTGTCTAATTCCAATTGAGTTTACAATGTCTTTAAATGCCAATCCCAATGCATCTTTTTCATTATCAATGTGTATATTAAAATCACCAACAATTAGTACTTTATCTGCAGTCAATATTAATTCTGATAGAAAGTCCGCAAATTCTTTGATAAAGTCTGTATGGTGCCCTGGTGGCCTGTATATAGTAGCCAGCATAAATCTTAAGCGTGATTTATCATTAATACTATATATTTTTACATTAAGCACCAATGCTTCAAAAGAATTATATTTAAAACTTGATTTCTTAGTGGTTTTGAAAATATGACTATAAATTACAGCAACACCACCCCCTTTGCATTTCAGACGAGGCTCATGTTTATAACAGTAATCTTGCGGGGTGGACTCATTTTAAGTAATGTAATCGTTTGGTTTTAGCCAGGTTTCTGTCAAACACAGCACATCTAGGTTATTATCTGAAATCATATCATTAACAACGAGTGCTTTTGAAGTAAGCGATCGAATATTCAGTAACCCAAGCTTTAGCATTTGCACTTCTGTATTATAGCTGTTCTTTATTTGTTGAACATCAATTAAATTTTTAACCTTAGATGGGTTTAAACGTTTTTTGGATTTCCAAGTTCGGGGTACAGACACAGTCTCTATATGATGATAGCTAGGTGAAAGAGGCTCTATGTGATGGGATTTATCTGACCTTGGTGACGCGAGGCCGCTAGCAGACGGTCGGTTTAGCCAGTCTGTCTGCTTCCTGACCTGAGGCCCAGATTGTCATGTTTGAGCTCTAAGACTATGAGCCATATTACTAGAGAGAAGAGCAGCACCATCCCAGGAGGGATGAATACCATCTCTTTTCAACAGGTCAGGTTTGATCCAAAAACTTTTCCAATTGTCTATGAATTCTATATTATTTTGCGGACACCACTTAGACAGCCAACCGTTAAGCGAACACAATCTACTAACTATCTCATCACTCCTGCGAACAGGAAGGGGGCCAGAGCAAATTACAGTCCTTGACATCGTACTTGCGAGTTCACACACCTCTTTAATATTAATTTTGGTGATCTCCGACTGGCGGAGTCGAACATCATTAGTGCCGACATGAATAATGATCTTAGAGAATTTACGATTAGCATTAGCCAGCACTTTTAATTTTGCTTTGATGTCAGGCGCTCTGGCTCCCGGCAAACATGTGACTATGGTGGCTGGTGTCTCTATTTTCACGTCCCGTGTCATAGAATCGCCAATAACTAGGGCACAATCATTCTCAGTGGGTGTTTCACTGAGCGGGGCAAATCGATTTCTTATGTTAATCGGAACGGAAGAGTGTTTTTTTTTATCCGCGACTAGAGCGATCCCTCACTGTCACCTATTTGCCTTGCTGCATAGGCTCTACTTCAGCCAGAACCGACTCATGTAAAGAGTTCACTATGCTAGGTGCATCCACAGCAGTATTTAAATCTCTAGCACTAGTACTATCCTCAATTAAAGTTTGGATGCGTGTCTCTAGTTCTGAAATCTTCTCCGTCAACCTAACTGTCTCCTTGCATTTATCACATATAAATCCTATATTGCCGACAGAGAAGGCTATGCTAAACATGTGACATGAAGTGCATGTGACAATAACAGGACAAGACATTACTCACCGTGTTTGTTGACTGATTCTTACTCACCTGAGATTTTTATGAACTCAAAGGCGCAGGCGCGCAAGAGAAAAATAAATAAATAAAAATAGCTGAGCGCACGGGTGGCGCGTTAACAGGCTAGCGAATTACTAACATGTTGTGCTAGTAGTAACGGAAGCTAGCGATGTCAGGTTAATCTGAGATGTTGGGTAAGCTGTATTTTAGTAGTATAAACAACTAGAAATTGTAGTAAATGATGGTTCAAAACAAAGAAATACGAGGCTTAAACGGAGCTTACAGCACCGAAGCAAACACACTCTCACAGCAGGCAGCGAGGTAGACAGGAGCAATCGATCAGGGAGCAACAGCAAATATTAACCACATATGATCTCTAAGACTATGTGCCATATTACTAGAGAGAAGAGCAGCACCATCCCAGGAGGGATGAATACCATCTCTTTTCAACAGGTCAGGTCTGCCCCAAAAACTTTTCCAATTGTCTATGAATTCTATATTATTTTGCGGACACCAACTCGACAGCCAGCAATTGAGTGAGGACAATCTACTAACTATCTCATCACTCCGGTGAACAGGAAGGGGGCCAGAGCAAATTACAGTGCCTGACATCGTACTTGCAAGTTCACACACCTCTTTAATATTAATTTTTGTGATTTCCGACTGGCGGAGTCTAACATCATTAGTGAATAATTATCTTAGAGAATTTACGATTAGCCAGCACTTTTAAATTTGCTTTGATGTCAGGCGCTCTGGCTCCCGGCAAACATGTGACTATGGTGGCTGGTATCTCTATTTTCACGTTCCATGTAATAGAATCGCCAATAACTAGGGCGCAATCAACAGGATTCTCAGTGGGTGTTTCACTGAGTGGGGAGAATCTGTTTGATGTTGTAATCGGAACGGAAGAGTGGTGTTTTGTCCCGCGACTATAGCGTCTCACCGTTACCCAGTTGCCCTGCTGCACGGGCTCTACTGCAGCCGGAACTGAACAATGTACAGAGTTCACTAAGCTAGTCGCATCCAAAGCAGTATCTAAAGCCCTTGCACTCTTACAATTAACATCGATAAAGTTTGGATGCGTGTCTCTAGTTCTGAAATCTTCTCCGCCAGCCTGACTATCTCCCTGCATTTATCACATGTAAAACCTGTGCTGGCAGAGAAGGCTATGCTAAACATGTTACATGAGGTGCAGGTGACAATAAGAGGAGAAGATGACATGACTCACCGTGTTTGTTGACTGATACTCACCACAGTTTTTTGATGAACTCGTAAAAGGCACGAGAGAAAAAAATAAATAAATAAAGAGCGCACAGAAGACGCGAGTGCACTAGAGAATAAATAAAATAAATAAAGAGCGCACGGAAGGCGCAAGCATGCTAGAGAGTAAATAAAATAAATAAAGAGCGCACAGATGGCACGCTAACAGGCTAGCGAATTACTAGCGTGTTGTGCTAGCAATAACAATTTAGATTGAAGCTAGCGATGTCAGGTTAATGTGTGATGTTGATTAAGTTATATTTAGCAGCATAAATAACAAGGAATGATAGTAAATAATGATTAAAACAGAAAGATACAAAGCTTACAGACCCAAACCAATGCAATGCAGCAGCAGCAGGGCAGACAGGAGCAATCGATCCAGACAGCAATCGATCACTGCGTGATCACGCTTTGCGTGATGATGTCTTGAAGCACATGTAAAATAGTCACCTAGTCGTAACCGAGTTACAGTCGTAACCGAGGCGTTCCCTTTCAAGGGAGCTCGCGCTGCGTCGAATTGACGCTAAGGAAACGTCTATACCAGCGCCAGCATAGCGAGAAGTGTCTGTCCTGTGTGAAATCATAAGAGCAGCACTAGGACGAGAGCACCCGAGACCCCAGAGTAGAGTCCAAGTCCAGAGAGTAAAATCTGACAAATGTATGCAGTGAGGACCACCCTGCCGCATCACAAACGTCCTGAAGGGGAACACCTGATAATAAGGCCTTAGAGGCCGCCATACTCCTAGTTGATTGGGACCGAACAGCCATAGGAGAAGGCTGTCCGGTCGACTTTGTTGGAAACTTTTCCCTCGTCAAAGCAGAGACCAGGAGACATTGGGATATCTTTCAAGCAGAAGTTATTCTTTATTGAGGACTTCACTGTGCGTTGCTGTAGTCATCCAACTAGTCTAACTAAGGAACGTTGCCTTGCAATTTATCTACATTTAGGGGGAGGGATTTACATTGAGGTTGAACAAAACATTTAAATGAAGTAGCCTACATGAGTCAGCTTGTTTACAGAGATTTCCTGATCTCATCAGCATAACAGTGTCATTGACATGCATAAATGCTAATCCAATCAGCCTGACAGTATCACCCATACCTTCACATTATCATAGCTTAACTTGTGACACTGTTCAGGAGGTGCATACAAACAAAAGGTTAATGTCAGACACCTGGGTTGATTGACTTAATCTTCTTTGAATCTAATCATCTATGCCTCAATGTAAAACACAAGGTAACCTAATATAAACATTTAATAAATTTGTAATACAACATCTTATAAGCAAGTGAGATGGCCTCGACCGCCCACTTGCTCATTCACTGCTTGGATGCTGGGGACCCTTTATTAGGGGGTCCAAAAAATACAAAAAGTTGTTTGGTTTTACGCCACAGGGCAGCTCTGTGGACATAAGCATCAAGTGCACTAACTCGCCATAGCAGATTGTTCTTTTCCTGGTTCCGGATTCCTGGAAAAGAGGAGGACAGAAGGCCTGCAGTACTATGGATCTGGCCACGTTAGTTGGGACCTTAGGAACATGACCTGGTCTGGGATGGAGGAACGCTTTCACCATGCCAGGAGCAGATTCCAAGCACAAGGGTGCCACCGAGAAAAGCCTGAAGATCTCCTATTCTTTTAAGAGATGAGATAGCGAGGAGGAACAGAGCTTTCAAAGTAAGAAACTTGACTGGAACCTCCTCCAAAGGCTTGAAGGGAGCCTTGGAAAGGCCTTGGAGGACAATTGCCAGGTCCCATGTCAGAACCCTGGATCGAGTAGCAGTCCTCAGCCTCAAAGTGCCACGAAGGAAACGAGATACTAAGTGGTCTTTACCCAAAGATATTGCATGACTGACTCGTTCAGGACTCTCAGATCCAAAATGGGACGCAACCCCCCATCCTTCTTTGGAACGATGAAATACCGATTGTAAAACCCGGTGTCCCTGCTGGAGGGAGGTACATGTTCTATGGCCCCTTTCTCTAGCAGGGTTTTCACTTCTTGTTCCATTACCAGAACCTGCTCGGGGTCCACCACAGTGGACAGGACCCCCATAAACCTGGGCGGGCGAGACCCGAACTGTATTTGATAACCCTTTTCTATGGTCTGCAGGACCCAACGAGAAATATTTGGCAGTAGTTTCCACGCTGCCAAAAATTCTACTAGAGGTACCAGCCTCTCAAGACTGGTTTCTGGATTTAGTTGCTGTTGAGTGGTCAATTCGTCGCCCCGTATCGACGCACCGGCGGGGAACGACTGAACTGGCTGCTCTGGGACCCTCCTCGGAGGGGAAGGGCATCCCAGGACCACTACGTTTCCGGGTGGCCTCTGAGATATGTGCTCGCCGGAGACCCGCTCGCCGGAGACCCGCTCGCCGGAGACCTGCTTAGCAGCCCTGGAGACATGAGTTCGGCGGGGCAGGAGTTTCTGGAATGCAGACGCTTGCTTGGCTGATTTCTGAAACCTCTCGACGACCGAGTTCACAGAATCACCGAAGAGGCCAGTGGGAGAAAAAGGAGCGTCCATCAAAAATTTCTTGTCTTTCTCTTTAATGTTGCTCAAATTCAACCAGAGATGTCTCTCAGTGGCCACCAGGGCTGCCATAGACCGGCCAATAGTTTTAGCCGTCTCTTTGGTGGCCCTGAGAGACAAATCTGTGGCCCGACACAGTTCGCAAACCATGTCTGGGCCAATACCCCCGCCCTCATCCAGGTCTCCTAACAGTTCGGCTTGGTAAGCCTGCAGCAGCGACATAGTGTGAAGCCACGCTGCAGCCTGACCAGCCGACGTATAAGTCTTACCCACCAAAGCTGACGTAACTCTAACGGGCTTGGTGGGTAATACCGGGGCCTAAACTCTTCCGAGTCGCCGATCACGCCGGCGTGATCAAATCACATGACCAGTTTAAGACGTCGAAGCATAAAAACAAAGTCACGTTGAGCGCTGCTGTCCACTTCTGTCAAAAGTGCTGGCTTGAAACTCTATTTTACTTTTTGTTTTGTGTTGATAGACCAAGTAAAAACGGAGATATGATAATTTAAACTTTATATAATTTTTTTTTGAAAATATTGACGCGTTCGTAAAGGAACGCAAGATGGGATGCGACAGGCGTTGCATTTATTCTCATAACTTCGTCGGTTTTTGTCATAAAGCAAAACGGAGAAAAATGTGTGAATCTGCTGACTCTGTTCTTCAGGTTGCACATTTTAGGGAGTGGAGGAGGAGCCAACTGAGCAAAGAAGTGAAATTGAAAGGCGCCCGCGGGAGTCGGGAGATTGACGGAGTAGACAGAGAGACATATATATAGAAAGAGAGAGAGAGAGATAT
The DNA here is from genome assembly GCF_949319135.1 of Squalius cephalus. NCBI lineage: Eukaryota > Metazoa > Chordata > Actinopteri > Cypriniformes > Leuciscidae > Squalius > Squalius cephalus. Next base: position 1,856,403 of record NC_137124.1, read on the forward strand.
TATTGCTAGTTTTTGGAAAAGTTTGAATAGATTTTGAGAGTAGTTTAGGAGTAGTGTAGATAGTTTAGGTAGTTTAGGTAGTTTTTTGTGGAAGGAAAATGAAGCGAATGTCTTTGGTCTCATTGTTGACAGAAACTGTTTTGAGGAGTAGCACAGATAAAAAACAAAAAACTCACCTGATATTCGTTGTAAATAGTTGTATATATAGTTTGATTTTGTGTTTATTTTACCTTTTGTATAGTATATTTGCACTTTTTAGGAACCCCTCTTACTCAAGGAAGGAAAGCCCTGTAATGTAGCTGTCTGTGTAATTGTACATGAAGTGTTTTGTAGAGTTTCTAAGCAAAAAAGAAAAGAAAAAAACGCCTATTGCCACACCTGCTTTTTGCTGTATATAGTTAGATTGTATCTCACTTTTACCTTTTTTATGTTGTATTTGAACTAATTGGGAACCCTCATACTCTGGGAATGCAAGGCCTTAAATATAGCTCTCTGTATAATTGTGTGCATAAACTTTTAAAAAGTGGCAAAGCTAAAAAAGAGAAAAAAAGCCTATGGCTACACTCGCTTTTTTTTTTGTAAATCATATTTTTTTTGTATATAGCTTGATTATATCTGAATTTTACCTGTATATGTTGACATTTACAACTTGTGTTTACATTTTAAACCTTATAAAATGCTTCATTGAGCATGTTTGTGTTTTTTGTAGTAAAAAAAATATAATTTTTCTATTCGGATTTTGTGTTTTTTGTGTGATTTTGGGTCCAGTATGTTGATACAGTACAAAAATAATTGTCTGTTCATATAGGTGATGTTGTGCTGAAAAAAACAATACCAAACATTGGTATGGTAAACATTTGTTTATGTCGCAAAATAAAAAAAAATAAAAAGTACTCAAAAACGGCCAAAATAGCCCAAGACTCCGAAGAGTTAAGGGAAGATGCTGATTCAGGGGAGAGATAGCTCGCAAGCGTCTCTTCCACCTTTGGCATCTCCCATAACCGTGCTCTTTATAATTCGATATAGAGGAATAGTGAGATGTTTATTTTTGTTTATTTTTAAGGATCCCATTAGCTGAAAGTCTGTGCAATCAGCTAGTCCTCCTGGGGTCCATTCTAAAAAATTACATTACAACAACATTTCGATCATCACAGTAAACACATGTACACATTTCATATATATACACTCACCTAAAGGATTATTAGGAACACCTGTTCAATTTCTCATTAATGCAATTATCTAATCAACCAATCACATGGCAGTTGCTTCAATGCATTTAGGGGTGTGGTCCTGGTCAAGACAATCTCCTGAACTCCAAACTGAATGTCAGAATGGGAAAGAAAGGTGATTTAAGCAATTTTGAGTGTGGCATGGTTGCTGGTGCCAGACGGGCCAGTCTGAGTATTTCACAATCTGCTCAGTTACTGGGATTTTCACGCACAACCATTTCTAGGGTTTACAAAGAATGGTTTGAAAAGGGAAAAACATCCAGTGTGCGGCAGTCCTGTGGGCGAAAATGCCTTGTTGATGTTAGAGGTCAGAGGAGAATGGGCCGACTGATTCAAGCTGATAGAATAGCAACTTTGACTGAAATAACCATTCGTTACAACCGAGGTATGCAGCAAAGCATTTGTGAAGCCACAACACGCACAACCTTGAGGCAGATGGGCTACAACAGCAGAAGACCCCACCGGGTACCACTCATCTCCACTACAAATAGGAAAAAGAGGCTACAATTTGCTTGAGCTCACCAAAATTGGACAGTTGAAGACTGGAAAAATGTTGCCTGGTCTGATGAGTCTCGATTTCTGTTGAGACATTCAGATGGTAGAGTCAGAATTTGGCGTAAACAGAATGAGAACATGGATCCATCATGCCTTGTTACCACTGTGCAGGCTGGTGGTGGTGGTGTAATGGTGTGGGGGATGTTTTCTTGGCACACTTTAGGCCCCTTAGTGCCAATTGGGCATCGTTTAAATGCCACGGCCTACCTGAGCATTGTGTCTGACCATGTCCATCCCTTTATGACCACCATGTACCCATCCTCTGATGGCTACTTCCAGCAGGATAATGCACCATGTCACAAAGATCGAATCATTTCAAATTGGTTTCTTGAACATGACAATGAGTTCACTGTACTAAAATGGCCCCCACAGTCACCAGATCTCAACCCAATAGAGCATCTTTGGGATGTGGTGGAACGGGAGCTTCGTGCCCTGGATGTGCATCCCACAAATCTCCATCAACTTCAAGATGCTATCCTATCAATATGGGCCAACATTTCTAAAGAATGCTTTCAGCACCTTGTTGAATCGATGCCACGTAGAATTAAGGCAGATCTGAAGGCGAAAGGGGGTCAAACACAGTATTAGTATGGTGTTCCTAATAATCCTTTAGGTGAGTGTATATACATACACAAACACACACTCGTACATATATACAATCTAGTTTTGATTCATAACAAGACGAAACATAAATACAATATAATTTACAATTACCTTAATCAAAACATATAAAAACCTACATCAACACATAACACCTTAGACTTCTTTTAAATGACAGCGTATTACAAAGCTGACGAACTTCAATGGGAATGTTATTCCAGATGACAATAGCTCTATACAGGACGGTTTTCTTCATAAAATTAGTTTTTGGATAGGGGGTCATTATATGACCGTTATTTGCCTTTCTGGTGTTATGATTGTGCACAGAGTTACAATACACTATTTGATTAAACAGAGAAATAGGCATTTTTATTGTCAATGTGTTATACAGTTGTGTTCAAAATTATTCAACCCCCCCCAATGCTGTAAATGGTTTTAGGGAATTTAGTGTACATTTGTAATTGTATTCAGAATGAAATCCTACAAGGACTTCTTAAAGAACCATATGCAACTAAAATGACATCAATTGGTTTTGTAATACAGTAGTAAATGTTTCTTTTGTGAATTCTTCATTGACACAATTATTCAACCCCTTAAAGACTACCACTCTGAAGAACAGAGGTTCATTGAAGTGTTTTCAATCAGGTATTGAAAACACCTGTGGATGTCAGGGAGCAGCAATAAAGCCTAATAAGCACCAATTAGGCAGCTTTAAAATGACTGTGATACTCAGCTCCTTCTAGACATTTACTGGTGTGGTTACAAACATGGTGAAGTCAAGAGAATGGTCCAGGAAGACAAGAGAAGAGGTGATTACTCTTCACAGGAAGGGCAATGGCTATAAGATGATTGCAAAGATGTTAAACATACCAAGAGACACCATAGGAAGCATCATTCGCAAATTCAAGGCAAAGGGCACTGTTGAAACGCTACCTGGTCGTGGCAGAAAGAAGATGCTGACTTCGACTGCTGTGCGCTACCTGAAGCGTAGAGTGGAGAAAAGTCCCCGTGTGACTGCTGAGGAACTGAGAAAAGATTTGTCAGATGTAGGTACTGAAGTTTCTGCTCAGACAATATGGCGCACCCTGCGTAATGAAGGCCTCCATGCCAGAACTCCCAGGCGCACCCCCTTGCTGTCTCCAAAGAATAAGAAGAGTCGACTGCAGTATGCCAAAAGTCATGTGGACAAACCACAGAAGTTTTGGGATAGTGTTCTGTGGACTGATGAAACAAAATTAGAACTGTTTGGGCCCATGGATCAACGCTATGTTTGGAGGAGGAAGGACAAGGCCTATGAAGAAAAGAACACCTTGCCTACTGTGAAGCATGGCGGGGGGTCAATCATGCTTTGGGGCTGTTTTGCTTCTGCAGGTACTGGGAAGCTTCAGCGTGTGCAAGGTACCATGAATTCTCTTCAGTACCAGGAGATATTGGATGACAATGTGATGCAGTCCGTCACAAACCTGAGGCTTGGGAGACGTTGGACCTTTCAACAGGACAATGATCCCAAGCATACCTCCAAGTCCACTAGAGCATGGTTGCAGATTAAAGGCTGGAACATTTTGAAGTGGCCATCGCAGTCACCAGACTTAACCCTCAGAGGTCGGAGATCACGCCGGCGTGATCTGCTCGCTTTTTTCCTTATGAGTTGAATTGAGACCCAAAATACTCTTTTGACTTTGATTTTACAAAACAAGTTTCATACATCAATCGATTCTGTTAAATGTGTATTATTTTTGTGTATACTAACAATAAAAACATAGTGTTGTGCTTTTCGACAAATAAAGAAAAATAAACACGAAGCGAGTTCTGCCTTCTCTCTGTCCGTGTAGTCCATTCTGAAACGCGTCCGAAAATGAATCATAACTCAGCGAATACTTCTCACACAGGCACGTGAGATATGTCTTTATGAAGCTTGAAATCTCCTCTTTTAAATGAAGTAATTTATATAAAAAACAAATGTTTTCAACTCATGTAATCCGTTTGAAAGCAAGGAGAGGTACCGTTTTTCCTTCTGCCTCATTATCTCTATAATGTGCTGAGGCCGCTCCGCCCCCGGCGCGATTCACATGTAAATAGTTAGATGATCTAGTATGCATCGCATACGCCCGTCGATCAATGCCATAAAAACACAGTTTCTATCAGACTTACTGATAGTTCATCGCGTTTTGAGTATGGCACGCTTCTCCGGTAATAAAGATGCCCTTCAGATGATTCTGGACAGCGAGGAGGAATGCACCTTTTCCTCAGAGGAAGATTGTAACTCAGACGACGAACGGCAGCATTTTGAAGAGCGAATTCCGCCGAGAACACAATTTCGGAGTAAGTTTTACTTAAAAGTCTTTTGTCTTTTATTTTTCGTGTTCGCATTTATGAGGAAAAAACAATATTACGTGACAGTTCTCCATTATGGATGCGAGCGCTCTAAAAAAAAGGACTAAAAGACTTTCAAACTTTCACAGAGACCTCAAAACAGAAAGTACAAATCCTTTCTTTAAAACGAATTTCGTTTTGTATCAATTGTATCTTACTTTTAATAATTTTTTCATTAACAAATTTCCTGGATTTAAACTGCAAATTAACATTTATATTTCTTATAATAAAAATGAAAGACCTATGTTACAGACATATGAAAGACAACATTTCGTTGATTAGTTTTGGATAGATTATACATTTTTAATGTAAAATATCTGCCACCTCAAATAAGCTTTTGTTTGCCAATATTTGCTTATGTTAAATATAAAATGTTTTGTCAAAAATAAAGTTATCAAATAATCAATCAAATCCTTAACTTTGAAATATGTATGATAAAATGTATACTTTAGTTTTTACAAAGAAAGATTACACTTGAATTGTTGTTGTAATTGTAACCTTTTTAATAAAAAAAATATATTTACAAGGTAGATGTAAACAAACTATTAAAAGGTAAATATAAGCCTTTTCTTTAAATAACTTTTATTGTGTTTTATTATTGACAAATTTGGGGAGAGCATAAATATTCCAAAACTGAAAATACAGTATGAGAATTAACTGCACAATTACTAGACATGTTTTCCTTGGATATTATAGGCCAAATTGCAAGCACAATATGAGGAAAAATAAAAAAGAATTGAGATGCTTCCAACTGTTGCTCTTGCATTCTTGTGGCTCAGTGACTCACCTGAATGAATGGCTAATTAAGTATGCAGGCCCCACTGTCTCCTCAGGTGTGAACTACTACATATGCATGACCGTTGACGCCCACTCCGCATATGGCCTTTCCAAATAGAAAGTACTTTGCAAAATTCAAATCAATGTATTGTGTTATGTGAATGATAAGGCAGGGTGATTTTCACTTTATTTTGAAGAAAAAACACTAGGCGATGACATCCATTAGACAAAAGTCTTATTGGCACATATTTAGAATGTGTTTTATGGCCTTATTTCAGAAACTTTAGTTTGTAGTTTTTTCAATAACCACGCATAAACATTATTCTCTCAAAAATGCAGACATGTACATTCTTGTTGCTCACATTTCATGGTAGTCCTGTTTGTGCTAAATAGTGTGTAATTTTTTTTTTGCCATTAATATGTTTATAAGCAACTGAAAAAAGCAAAAATGTCAGGGCATGTCAGAACATCTCAAGGACCCCAAAAACACCTTAGACCCCAGAGGGTTAAATCCGATTGAGAACCTCTGGTGGGACTTAAAGAAAGCAGTTGCTGTGCACAAGCCTAAGAATGTGACTGAACTGGAGGCTTTTGCCCATGATGAATGGGCAAAGATACCCGTAGATCGCTGCAAGACACTTGTGTCAAGCTATGCTTCACGTTTAAAAGCTGTTATAACTGTAAAAGGATGTTGTACTAAGTACTAAGATTGAATGTCACTTGGGGGTTGAATAAAACTGATAATAATGTGAGCACAGAAAAGACATTTGTGGTTATTTTATTATAAATGTTATGTTATATTTGTCTGACCTACACGTGCCTCTTTGATTTAATTGTAAGCAGGATGACTGAATGATCAAAATCAATGTCAAACCGGCCAAAACAATCAATTTCAGTGGGGTTGAATAATTTTGAACACAACTGTATATCATAGTGCTTAAAGTAACTGTTATTCTTTGATTTAAAGTGAGCCATGAAAGAGTAGAGTACATCTGATCTCTACTTGTTTTAATTGAGCAGGCCAGAACAAGTCTTGCTGCTTTATTTTGCGCAACCTGATTTTTTGTCAAGTCCTTTTTAGATGCAGAGGACCACACCTCAGTGCAGTATGACAAGTGACATAATATTAATGACTCTGTTACTATTTTTAAAGTTTCCTGATTCACATAATGACAACATTTTTTAGTTAATGCAATGCCGAATCCCATTCTGTTAACAATAGTATGTATGTGTTCTGTCCAAGAAAGACTACTATCAATAACCAAACCCAACAATTTAGCCTTTTCTACTCGTTGTACTCTTTGCCTGGCTATATGTAACTTTAATTCCGATCCAAGCCTCAATTTTTGTTTTGATCCAATGATCATACTTTTAGTTTTGGATATATTTAAGACTAATTTGTTTCCACTAACCCACTTATACACCGAATCCAATTCTCTAGACAGAACATGATTAAGTTTGTCACATGAGTCTGAAGCATAGTAAACAGTTGAGTCATCTGCAATTGTCATTGATGCTTTTTTGACAGTTAAGGGCAAATCATTAATAAAATCCGAAAACAAAAGAGGACCCAAACAACTACCTTGTGGTAAACCACAAACTAAACCTTTATAATTAGATAAAGAACCATTATAAAAAACCTGCTGAGTTCTATGTGAAAGATAACTTTTCATTAGTGCAACAGCAGAAGGAGAGAATCCGTAGCTCTTTAATTTCTCAATTAAAATATGATGGTCTATTACATCAAAAGCGGCACTGAAGTCCAACATGACCACACCAACTAATTCAGAATTATCCATACTTCTAAGCCATCCATCGGTCATCTGTGTGAGAGCTGTACAGGTAGAATGTGCCTTTCTGTATGCATGCTGAAAAATAGTCATCAAATTATTATTCTGGAAATAATTTTCCAGATTTTCCAATTTTCCAACTTGGGGTGGTGGTGGCGCAATAGATAAGACACATGCCTTTGGTGTGAGAGACCCGGGTTCGAATCCACTGTGAGACACCAATGTGTCCCTGAGCAAGACACTTAACCCCTAGTTGCTCCAGAGGCGTGCGACCTCTGACATATATAGCAATTGTAAGTCGCTTTGGATAAAAGCGTCAGCTAAATGAATGAATAAATGTAATAACTTCACTGAGTGCAGGCAGAATACTTGTAGGTCTACAGTTATGTCCATTATAAGATAATCGATTGTCTTTTATCAATGGAATAATTTTCCCTTCCTTCCACAGAGATGGATTAATCCCACTCGCTATACACTGATTAAATATATGACACAACGGAGCAGCACTATATTCAGCTGTTTTATTCAATACTAGGCTGTCCAAGTTGTCTGTGCCTGGACTACCATGTGTTGGAAGAGACTTTAACAGGGCCACCACTTCTGCAGTTTGCACACAATTAAAGTTAAAGTTACACATTTTATCAGCCATGATTTCATTTTTGATCAGTTCACAGTAATTAAAGTCTTGTGTTCTAAAACCTTTTCTTAAATTACTAACTTTATTTATAAAATAATTATTAAAATAATCTGCAATGTCTTTAGATTCTGTTGTAAAACCTCCATCAGACTCTACAAAAGAAGGTGATGCATTTCTACGTCTACCCATAATTTCATTTAGGATATGCCAAAGCGTTTTGCCATCATGCTTAACACTGTCAATTCTATTTTTGTAGTACTCTTTCTTTTTCCTTTTATTTATTTTAATAACTTGGTTCCTTAATTTACAATATTTTAATCTGTCCTCCAATAATCTCGTTTCACAGCCACTTGTTTAACTTCATCTCTTTGCGTCATCATATTTTTCAATATTGAATCAATCCACCTTGCAGCATGTGATTTTATTACCATATTTTTCACCGGTGCATATTTATCAACAATGCTCAAAAGCATACTCATGAAAGCATCCAAAGAATCTCCTGGGTTGTGGCCACTGTACACATCTTTCCAATCAACATTTTTTACTTCTCCCACAATCTTTTCAATAACGGATACTTTATAAAACCTTTTATAAGTACCAAAAATAGCTTTAGCTTTAGGGACTTTAGCTTTCTTGTTAACAGCAATGAGATTATGGTCACTAAACCCTACTGGTATTGACACAACATCAGTACACAGTTCTGGTACATTAGTGTAAATGTGGTCAGTACATGTTGCTGTTGTAATGCCCACCTTGTTGCTAAAGATTCTTGTTGGCACATTAACAATTTGATGTAAATTGCAGACACTTATATAGGAAAGTAATTTCTTTTTCATTGTGCATCTGTCATCATTCCAATCAATGTTCACATGTCCAAATAAGTATAGTTCACAATTGACATCAGAGACATTATCAAGCATTTCACCTAAGCATGTCAGATAGTCCACGTGTGCATCAGGAGGTCTATAACAGTATCCCACAAACACGGGTTTCATATAAGGTACATGGACTTCTACCCATATAGCTTCAATGTCAAAGCATATTAAATTTTGTTTTAACTTACAAGGAATGTTGCTTTGCACAAAAATGGCCACACCACCACCAAATTTATTTCTGTCCTTTCTAAAAACATTAAAACCTTTAACTGGTAATTCAGAGTTTTGAATAGAGCTGTCGAGATGTGTCTCAGATAGGGCCAATATATTAATTGAATACTTGTGCACTAAATTATTAATGTCTTGTATTTTGTTCCTTATACTACAAATGTTTAAATGTGCCAAAACCAACCCTTTACTAGTTTTGGTTTTACACATTATTGTGATATAAGGAATATAATTACAAACACGTCAGAAACATAATACTTTTACCCTGAAATATATTTTAGTCCTGAATCCTGTCCTCTCTAGGCAAAATTACCAATTTATCATACCTTAGTATTGCCTTTTCACCTTGGGCTCTAGCAGCTTTAAGCTTAGGCCACAGTTCCTTTCTTCTTTGAAGCACAGCTCCAGAGAAATCTTCATTTATGTAGATGTTAGTCCCCTTGAGCTTTTTAGCAGGGGAAAGAATGCGTTGTTTATCTTTGAGATGCAGCAGATTCACCATAATTCTCCTGGGCCTTCCACCCTCCTGGTACTGACCCATCCTCTGATGTTTGTGTACTGTAGGCTCTATATGAAAATGGTTTCTCCCACGATCTCGAAACCTCGGTGTGGTCTTTGATCGTTTGATCTTTTACATTCACAAACGGCTCTATTACACACAGTATGAAAGGGAATGTATCCAGAAAGCATAATAGGAACACATTAAAATCAAGATGTCTTATTAAACAATCTCAAATATTTTAGCACTGCTTTACAAAATAAATACTACAGTGACTGTAATTTCTTAAACGAACACCAAAATCAAAGACAACAAGAACTTTTTCAACAATGATTAAAAAAAAAAAAATCCAGCCAAATAGAAACAAATACATTGAGTGGAACCTTTAAGAAAATACCATCTAAAAAGCTTGAAATGAGTGTATTCTGTCGACAGGAATCCTGTCACTTACTCTGTGTGATCCACACGAGTACATTCTGATCCGAGAGGCAATGCCGTGGGGAAAAGCTCAAAATTACTGCAGGAAAAACCACATCGACCTGGCCACGGTTCAGAGCAATGAAGACTGGACCACTCTGCAAGAAGTCGCGGATAAAGAAAAGTTTTATTTATTATCCTGGATTGGACTGTACAATGACATCAACAGCTGGCGTTGGTCTTATCAAGACGAGAGTGTGGTGTTTCAGTCCTGGGTCACTGGCCAGCCGAATAACGGCTATGCGGGAGAGGAGTGTGTCGCAATATCTGACACTGGATACTGGTATGATGACATCTGTGATTACGCTAAATATTTCGTGTGTAGCAACGGTGAGAAACACTCTTTATTGATGCTCATTATTTCAGTTTATGCATTTATTACATATCCATCTATTTACTTATTTATTTATTTAGCAGATGCTTTTATCTAAAGCAACTTTCAAATGAGGAATATGGTATGCATGAAGACATTAATATAATGGCATTAGGGGTGGGCGATAGATGTAAAAATGTATATCTCAATTAGGCAGGATCATGAATTTTGTGCAGATGAATAACTGTAAATAATTGTGATTAAAGTGCAAACACTCAATAGAAGGATGTGCATAATCATATTTAGACTGCAATTACATTCACAAATCAAGTAAATTTGTTTTTTAATGTTGTGGCGCTGGAGATTCAGCATCACAGTTTTACATATTTTAATGGTTTATCGTTTTATCCAGTATTTCACCCACCCCTAAATTATATTGTCTTAGGATTTAATTATAATAAATTTACATAATCAGTTAATAACACAATGACCTCAACTGGAACTCTAGTGGCTGCATTGGGATTTCATACCATTTAAGTCTATGTCACACAAAAAATATTTTCATTTTATTAGGGATGCACGATATATCGGCCACCATATCGGTATCGGCTGATATATGTCCTTTTTAATGTTATCGTTATCGGCCTGATTATAAAATTTTGCCGATATATTAAAGCAGATAAATAATGGATTACTTCCTTCAGCTGAGACACTTCAGATGTGCACTGTTTGAATTGCGTGAAATATGATTGGAATCACTTCAAAAAATTAAAATACAGTTAAGTGCCACAGTAGTCTGTCATATCGCCTACATAACATTATTATGAGAACATTATAATTGTGTGTTTGGGACATAGTGAGACTTTTGTTTTTGTAATCAGGCTCTCAAAAACTATATAAAATTTTGGATTTAGATTTATCAGCCAATATATCGGTTATCGGTTTTCAAATATAAAGAATTATCGGTTATCGTATCGGCCAAAATGTTCATATCGGTGCATCCCTAAATGTTATACTTTAAATATTCTCATAATAGACATATAAAACTCAAAATGGGAGATTAAAGGGATAGTTCACCGAAAAATAAAAGTGTTTGTCAATAACTGACCATCATGTCATTTCAATCTTGTATTTACGCTTTTGTGGAACACAAAGTAAAACATTATACAGGTTTTAACACTGAAAATATTTGGTGTAAGATTTACAACTTTCACTCAAAAATTGCTAGTAAATTTCACAAATAATTACAAAGAAATGGCAAGTAAATTAAACATGATATTTTGAAGTAGAATAACTGAAATGGAGTATAAAGGGATACAAAAATATATATATATATAATAAAAAAAATTGACTTCTGGAAACAAATTTTGGCAGGTTTAAGAGGCTCACACTCGTTAAACTAGAGAAAATGATTTAGTCTTGTCAGGCCTTTGATGTCTTGACTCTGTTTTTCACAGAAACCAAAATGGTTTTGGTCCAAATTGGAAAGACGTGGCTTGGCGCTCAGAAGTATTGCAGAGAGCATTACACAGACCTGGTCACTGTTAGGAGTCTAGAGGACAACAATCAGATCGTCAGCTTGATAACTGTGTATAATGCCTGGATCGGACTGTACCGGGACTCGTGGAAGTGGTCAGATCAGGCCAGCTTTACTTCCTCAACCCAACTCACTGCTCAAATACTCAACGGGGAAAACCTAAACTGTGTCGCTGTAAATTATGATAGTACTTCTATTTGCGATTACGATTGCTCTGGACTGTATTACTTCTACTGCAGCACTGGTAAGTCCTTTACTTCCCTTCTTTTCATTGTTTGTTGACAAAAACTCAATATGACTGTTCATCTAATAAGGGTTTCCCAAACTGGAGGTTCATGAGAGAACTGTGAAAAGCTAATAATTAATTAATTCATAACATTTTTAAATTTAAATATTAATATTATACATTTGTACATATATTTTTATAAAAATGCAAATGCTAAAATTTATAAATAGGTAGGCACTCCAAAACCCTCCTTAACCATTTAGGTCAGAAACCTGAAAATAGCTGTTTTTTCCCCTAAATGTTTCAGTAGTCGAAATTTCTGTGCATCCCTATTTATAAATATGATAATTTATAATAATAAAACAATACATTCACATTTTCACAGTTCTCTGATGTTGGTTAATTGTCACATGACATGTATATAAACAACTAAAATATTTAATCTTTTTCTTAGTTCGTGTTTTATTTTAAAATCATTCATTTTAATTTGACACTTATGATTTAATTATATACAGCAATCTTAAAATCAGTTCCACATTTTTGGTTCGGGGAGCTCTGATTGGTCGTCCACTGATCGCTTTCAGCCGATAATGGCTTTAGGAAGTTCGTCTTCACATCAGCACATCGCGTCTGCACTATAAGAGCTTGCTCAGTCGAGGCAGTGTCGCTTCGTCACTAAACAGAATTACAGAATTAGACGGTTTTGTCTTAAGTGAAGAATTAGAAAGTTGTGTATCAGTATATTGGATCTGTGCAGCTCTTAAAGTGACAGCAGCCTAATAATCCTGCCGCTGTCTCTGATCATTTCTCAGTCTTTTATTGTTTGATTAACATTAATGACACTCACTGCTCTTGAATGACTAACTTCCGTAAACTTAAAGTCGACATGAAATCAAAATTGACCCTATTTACTTTGTTAGCGCATATTACTAGTCGTGTGGTGAACAATTAATCCGTGCAAGTTAATACAAAGAAAAAAGTTTGCCATGGTAATCTTTAATCAAAATCTGAAATGTTTCTTCCGGTCTGGAATGTTGTTCCTTCTCTGATGACGTCAGTTTGACGGCTTGGGTTGAAAACGCTGAACCACTCCTCAAACCGCTAGTCTATGAGCAGAGATGGAGAGGAGGAGCGCTGACGTAAACCCTCTATTCAATATTCCCTTTCACTGGGCAATACGTCACAACACTGGAGAAAAGTCGTTTGCAACTTCCGGTTCACGGGGACTTTATATTGTAAGGATTAATCTGTGTTTAATTTATTCAGGGAAGATCGTCCCGTTTATTTTACATTTGATTCATTATTAAATGTCTTTATTATTTCGTCCCTCAATACTGTTAGACCTACCTGAAGAAACAAAAAAAAACTTACAGCACTGTTTATTTTATTCGTATCTTTATTTTATTTTATGAATTTGTGCTTCTGCTTGTAAATTGTTAATTTGTTCCTATTTTATTATTGACTGTTTAATTGTCTGGTTTGTGAGTTCAGTTCAGAGTTATAAATCAAGGCTGATTACTTCTGTGTCGGACCTACGCCGGAGCCTCTACGCTATTGACTATGCGTTGGTTTTCAATTACACTTCTGCAACGTTGTCCACGTTGACGCGCAATTACACATGGAGAAACCCGTGTGAAACCCGAGAGACGGCTTCTAGCCATAGACAGTAAAAGAAATGGACACAGCGACCCCATTGGATTCAGTGGAGTAAAGTGAAGTCAGTTAGAAGCTCTTCTTCCTGATGGCCGAGCGACTGCACAGACTCACACTGAGCTTGAGGACGTAGATGTGACGTGAGCAACCCGTCTGTCTTCTAGTAGCTGTGCCGAGAGAAATCTGAATCATTCCCTTCCGAAACTTGCAGAGACGGAGAGTGTGAGTAGGAGCTGTCCATGAGCTGGAGCAGGAGACACTTTTGCTAAGTATTCTGATTAATTATTGTGTCATTTTGCCTCCACGTCCTCCCGATTGCCCGCGAGCTTCTCCTCCTGTCCATACGGTAATCTCTCTACTGTGCGACAGAGAGTCGCCTGGTTATGACGCAATCGTTAGCCTATTTTTACAAAAACTGCTTCTACGGGGCCATAACGTAAGATACAAGGTAATGGAGCCTTTTATACATTGTCGTGTTTCTTTAGAAATAAATAATGGACAAATGGAGTCTTTAAACGCCTCAGATGTAAAGTTATTCGCTGTCAAAGTGACGCCAAAATGAATGGGAGTCAATGGAATGCTAACAGAAGGTGATGGTCTGCTAATCAATGGCGGCGCCCGGGGAAGCTTCAGTGTTTTCTGAAAGATTGCCCCCTTGGTTCTAGCAGACCAATCACAGCGCTTTACACACAGCCTACGGTGTAGCTACAGCGCGAGTTCGACGCAGAAGTATAAAATGGGCTTCAGGATTGTGCTGTGTATTATAAGCTATTGTAAAAACAAAAATGCACAGCATGATTAAACATTTAGGTGAGATAATTATATATATTTTTGAAAAATGTCTAAAAATTTTTTAAAAAGTCTGGGGATCCCTGATATGATAACACAAAGTAAGATATTACGTGTGTTGTCCTGCAGTGAAGAGAAAGCAGCAGGTGATCCGAGTGCAGGTCAAAGCCAGTGAGAATGCGGACGACGCTACACTGAGTGCACTCGTCTTAAACAAGGTGGGTTTATAACACTCAACAGACTCAAACTAACCCTCTGGGGCTCTTCACTCATGTTTGACGTTTCTTCTTCTTCTTTTTTTCTTCTTCATTGGAATGGTATGAAACTTGGTAAAGGTTTTGGCACTTGCTGTGTGAACACACACACACACACACACACACACACACACACAAACAATCATGGCCATGATTCGAAAAGGTTTAGATGGTCCCGAAAAAAAAACAGTCACACTTGTGCTTCTCGCGGTCAGAAATGTAGAATAGTGGAAGCGTTTGGAACTGCAGCCGAACAAACTCTGACTGAAAGCTCATTTTTGGAGATATCAAACTTATTTATATTTATAGCTTTGATTTTCTCACATTTTTAGAGTAAAACATGTTTTTGAAAATATATATTTCATATAGAAATTTAAAATAGTATTTTTGCACATTTTTCATAACAATAAACGTTTTTTTTATTTTAAGTTCACTTTTTAAAACTTTTTTCACTTCAGCAATAATCTACCAAGTGTCGTCTTTGAATCAAACTTCAGTCTGTCGCTCTAAACCGTTCAAGATTTACCACAGTTTAAGTTGTAAATTTTATCATCAGGTCTATATGCTCAAACACTGAATAAATGGATTATAAATACAGCGTAAATATAATTTAGTACCATAAAATCCCTTAAAAATACAGAATATTAAATAAAAAAACATTATCGAACTAAAATATAGTAAATTCATTTTATTGACAAAAAAAAAAAAAATCTTGGTAATTTTTGACCGACACGCGAAGAGCTCCAGTAATGTATTAAAATTCTGTGCTGGCTTGATGATTTCCATTCATGCAATGACAGTAATGAGAATCATCACACATGTATTATTTATTAAGACCTTTTGCAACATTTGTTTATGGTGACGAATGTGTTCAGATTTGTAAGCATTTGTTCAGTGAGTTGGTCAGTCCTTCGTGTAATGACAAAAATATTGTGTATGTTTTGAGCTTCGCCAGTTTTTGCACTTTCGGCAAGATTTGTAAAGTATAAGATAATAATATTGAGGAGAAATACATCACACTTGTTTAATGAAAGCCTGTTTTTGTGGTTTAGATACAGCAGATGCGGAGTGATCAGGACGTCACACTTACATGGAGGAAACAACCGAATGGAAAAATCTTCCAGAAGAAAAAGAAAGCCAGTAATGCCAGTGCTCCAGTTTGCTCAACTTCTCAAACCAATGATTAATTTCATTCTTAGTTACATATATCTGAATTAAACTAGATGAATTACAACTTACAAGTAATTAGTCAAAAATACATTTACATCTATTAATTTTGCATTTCTTCATTTAGCAGACAGATATGTACACCTGAATATGAGCTAACAAATGTAAATTTACATCTATTAATTTTGCATTTCTTCATTTAGCAGACAGATATGTACACCTGAATATGAGCTAACAAATGTAAATTTACATCTATTAATTTTGCATTTCTTCATTTAGCAGACAGATATGTACACCTGAATATGAGCTAACAAATGTAAATTTACATCTATTAATTTTGCATTTCTTCATTTAGCAGACAGATATGTACACCTGAATATGAGCTAACAAATGTAAATTTACATCTATTAATTTTGCATTTCTTCATTTAGCAGACAGATATGTACACCTGAATATGAGCTAACAAATGTAAATTTAGATCTATTCATTTTGCATTTCTTCATTTAGCAGACAGATATGTACACCTGAATATGAGCTAACAAATGTAAATTTACATCTATTAATTTTGCATTTCTTCATTTAGCAGACAGATATGTACACCTGAATATGAGCTAACAAATGTAAATTTAGATCTATTCATTTTGCATTTCTTCATTTAGCAGACAGATATGAGCTAACAAATGTAAACACTGTAAAATCGTCATGAAGAATAAATAAAGGCCTTTGGGACGATATAAAAAACTGCATCAGATCTTCTCACAATAACATGAAACAAAAAGCACTACTGAATTAAGCACTAGTGAACTTCACACAAATGACACAAGAAAGTTCTAAAATAAGAATGAGAAAAATATATTTAGAAACCCCGAAGAACTTAAAAGTTTTGCGAGCTGATGCAAAGTTTCAGAGTAGCGCAAACATTTTGCGAGCGAACGCAAAAGCAATGACATTTAATTTTTCTTCCCATCTCATTTTATTTTTACCATCATCATGTCCCATAGTTTATAAGTCCTTTGCATTTGTTCTCTGATTCAGATACATGCATTTGCATTTACAATAACAAGAGAGATTACGCCACAATGTTGATTCACAAATGTAAGTGGTTTGATGGTTCTGACACAGTGACTGTTTCCACAATTACTCCATAACCTTCTCATTAGTGCTGATTAAAATATATTAAGAACTCCTAGAACTCAAAAAATGTGCAAGTTAACGCAAAAGCAATGACATATTTTTTCTTTCCATCTCGTTTAAATTTTTTTTTTTATACCATGTTATTTTTTTACATGTCCCATAGTTCCCTTACGAGAACGGTTCTATCGTACTGCGTTGCAAACGCTATGGGAAACTCCTTTTCTCGAGAATATTGAAGCCTTTATTTTAAAACGCATTGCAGCTGCACAGCGAGAGCATCATAGCTCGTATGAAGCGTGCTGATTGGCTGTGCTGCGGCAACTGCACGAACCTATGGTGAATCAGCAGAGGCGTGCGGTCTAATCGGAGCGCTTGGCGCCTTGCCAGCCTCAAGCGCGCCAAAATAGGCGTGGCTGAAGGGTATAAATTCTGAGAAAATTCGCCATAGGACAGATTTAATCTCCTTCAGCTCGTGCTCTGAGACTCACCTCGTTCGCTGACTTCTCCGGATAGAAAGCCTTCTCGTCATTGAATAGCCCTTCAGCGGAACAGCTTCAGCGCCTGGCATTTCCTTGCCCAGCTGATCGTTTCCCTGTGGCATCCGATGATATATCCTTTAACGCTTTTCCATCTAGAAGAGCAGAGCGTGTTGATTCAAATGCCGTTCCCCGTCTGTGAATCCTGCGGGATTCCCCTGCATGTGTCTGACAGACACACCCAAGTGTGCTGTCTGCCTCAGTCCTGAGCACGCCGAGGCAGCGCTCAATAAAGGCGGCTGCCTTTCCTGCGCCAGTATGCCTGTCTCAGCGCTTCGATCCAGGCTCACTCTCGCTACGTCAGAGAGCATGCCCGCCCACCTTCCGTCTCCGGTGCCCATCGAGCCCCGTAGGAAGAAGCGGCGCGAGCAGAGGATCCGCGCGCAGTGATTTGAGCGTGTGCACCCCGCGTGCCTCGCCCACGCCTTCTGACACTTCTCCTGTGCTATACGCAAAGAGCGATCAACGCCCCTCTCTCAAAAGCGGCTGGACTCGTCTCTTTCGGCGGATCTGCAGAGGAGCTGGATGATGCAGTTTCTGTGGTGGCATCTGAGGTTGAGGATTGGTCGGGCTCCACGGACCCCGCCCCTCCCTCTCAGTCTACGGACCTAGCACTGCAAGCCACAAAGACCACTGCACAAGCTATCGGCCGTAACATGGCCAGCCTGGTAGATTTGGAGCGCCACTTATGGCTAAACCTGACTGAGATCAGGGACGCGGACAGGACCGCCTTACTCGACTCGCCAGTCTCCACGACAGGTCTCTTCGGCCCTTCCGTTAGCAGCTTTGTAGAGTGCTTCACTGAGGCTCAGAAGGCTTCTAGTGCGATGAAGCACTTCCTGCCCAAGCGCTCCAGTTTGGCTTCACGGCGCCCCAAGAGTACACTGCAGCCGGAGAAACCAGCGCCGCAGGTCTATCAGCCTCGCCCAGCGGCTGAGACTGGCCAACGCTTTAAGCCAGCAAAGCGGTAACCGCTCCCCAAGCGCCAGGTCCCTCGGCCGAAGCTCACGCTGGACCATGAGCCTAAGAAGCCGTCCTAGCCGGCGGAAAGTGGGGTCCAAGTCCCGCTGCGGCCAGACCACCCCCGAAGATCGCTAGAGTGCCTCTCACAGCCCCCTCTTCAGTTCAGGCAGCTAGAGTTGTGTTAAATGCAGAACATGGGCCCATCAATTGCCACGTACCCCTGCACCCAAACGCTGTTTAACAGCGACCCAAACAGAGCACAAATCGAGCAAATTTCCTCACATAAACCTCTGTCAGGTCGGGCCCCCGAGTCTGGGTGCTCTGCCTTCAGATGTGATCCAGCCACTGGCTTATCGGGCTCTGGCTTGGCAGGCCATTCCCGAAGTGTCAGATTGGGTGATGAATATCATAATGCACAGTTACTCGCTTCAATTTGTCCGCAGACCTCCGTGTTTTCGTGCTATAATTTACACCTCGGTAAGGAGCACTATGGCTCATGTCCTCCGCTCCGAAGTGTCCAGTCTGCTAGCAAAAGGGGCTATCGAGATAGTTCCCGCATCACAAAGCGAGTCGGGCTTCTACAGCCGTTATTTTCTCATTCCGAAGAAAGACGGCATCCTGAGACCCATTTTAGATCTCAGACACCTGAACAAGGCCCTCATGGTACGGCCATTCAGGATGCTTACGACCAGACACATCCTGGCGCAGATTCGCCCAGGAGACTGGTTCTTCTCAGTAGATCTAAAAGACGCTTTGGACTGGCTCTAGCGCCTCGTACATTCACAAAGCGCATGGATGCGGCTCTCTCCCCCCTGATACAGCGGGGAATGCGTATCCTGAACTACCTCGACGACTGGCTCATACTGACTCAGTCAGAGGCGGAGTCCCATACTCACAAAGCCTGGCTCCTCGGCCATCTAGAATGCCTCGGGCTCAGAGTAAAATTTTCCAAGAGTATGCTGTCCCCCAGCCAACGGATCACGTTCCTGGGAACAGTTCTTGACTCCGTTCATATGAGAGCATGGCCCACACCGGACCGAGCTCTATCAATCCAGTGGCTCGCCGCGTCATTCAAGGTGGGCTCCCGTGTGCCCCTGAGAACGTTTCAAAGGGTTTTAGGCCTTATGGCTTCGGCATCTTCAGTACTCCAACTAGGCCTACTGCGTATGCGCCCCCTTCAGCAGTGGCTAATGCCTCAGGTTCCAGCCCATGCATGGCGCTTGGGCCTCATAAGCATCAGGGTAAACCACTGCTGTACCAGAGCTCTGGCCCCCTGGAAGGACACCAGCTGGTACCAGCAGGGTGTGAGCATGGGTTTGGTTTCAGAGAGGAGGGTTATCTCAACAGACGCCTCCAACCTCGGTTGGGGAGCCCTGTATGAGGGCAGGCCTGCCTCTGGTCTCTGGTCGAGCTCGGAGAAACACCTCCACATAAACTGCCTCTAGATGAGAGCAGTTTTTCTAGCCCTAAAAACCTTCCTCCCACATCTGGCGGGACACCACGTCTTGGTCCGTACGGACAACATGGCGGTGGTGTCCTACATAAATCGTCAGGGCGGTCTCAGCTTAACCTATCAGCTCTTCCCGTATCGGAAGAAGATAGCGATGCCCTCACGCTCTGCCCCGTCAGAGCCCTGAGAATATATCTGGAGCGTTCTGCCTCTTTCAGACAGTCAGACCAGCTCTTTATCTGTTTCGGGGGCCACACCAAAGGGCTGCCGGTCACGAAACTCACACTGCCGAGATGGCTAGTGGATGCCATCTCTCTGGCCTACACCTCTATGGGTCTTCCATGCCCCATAGGTGTAAGAGCTCAGTCCACAAAATCATATCAAATCAAGTATATTTGTATAGCGCTTTTCACAATACAGATTGTATCAAAGCAGCTTCACAGTATTAAATTTAAACAAAATAATACAACAAAGTTTGTTTCTAGTGGAATTTATTGATTGATAGAATAAAATTAAATATCCCCAAAATATCCCCAACTGAGCAAGCCAAAGGCAACAGTGGCAAGGAACCGAAAAAACTCCATCAAGTGACCTAATGGTGTCCTAAAACTCCATCAGGTGACCTAATGGAGAAAAAAAAAACCTTGGGAGAACCCAGGCTCAGTCGGGGGCCAGTTCCCCTCTGGCATTTGTGAACTAGAGGCCAGATTGTAGTTTGAACTGTGAGATTATCAATATTATATGAATGCCTGGCCGAAAAGATGCGTCTTTAATCTAGTTTTAAACTGGGAGAGCGAGTCCGAGCAACGAACAGTATCAGGAAGGCTATTCCAGAGTTTCGGAGCCAAATGTGAAAATGCTCTCCCTCCTTTGGTTGATCTGGATATCCTAGGTATGACCAAAAGCCTCGAATTTATTGATCTTAAAGAGCACGATGGATTATAGGGTGATAGAAGATCCGTTAAATAGACTGGAGCTAAGCCGTTTAGGGCTTTATAAGTCAGTAGCAATACCTTATAATTAATACGGAACTTTATAGGTAGCCAATGTAGTGATGATAAAATCGGTGTTATATGATCATATTTTCTTGATCTAGTAAGAACTCTAGCAGCCGCATTTTGGACTAACTGTAGCTTGTTTATTGAGGATGCAGGACAACCGGCTAATAAAGCATTACAGTAATCTAGTCTCGAGGTCATGAATGCATGAACTAACTTTTCTGCATCAGAAACTGATAGCATATTACGTAGCTTAGCAATGTTTCTAAGGTGGAAAAAGGCTGTTTTTGTAACATACGAAATATGATTTTCAAAAGACAGGTTACAATCGAGTATAACACCCAGGTCTTTTACTGTAGAGAATAAAGTAACAGGACATCCTACGATGTCAAAGTTGTATTGTGAGAGGTTCTGTGGGCGTTTTTTTGAACCGATAAGTATTACCTCTGTCTTGTCTGGATTTAATAAAAGAAAATTACGCGTCATCCAATCTTTTATATCTTTAACACACTCTGTCAATTTGGATAATTTAGCGTTTTCATCCGGCCGTGATGAAATATATATTTGAGTGTCATCAGCATAACAATGGAAACTAATTCCATGTTTCCTTATAATATTTCCAAGTGGCATCATATATATTGAGAATAACAGAGGGCCTAACACAGATCCCTGCGGCACTCCATAGTTTACTGGAGTTATGATCGATTTTTCTCCATTTAAATAGACAAAATGGTAGCGGTCAGATAAGTATGATCTAAACCAGCTTAATGCTTGTCCTTGAACACCAGTATAATTTTGTAGTCGATCTAAGAGTATTGTATGATCTATAGTATCGAACGCAGCACTTAGATCGAGTAAAACTAGTATTGAGATACAGCCTTGGTCAGATGCTAAAAGTAGATCATTTGTGATTTTAACGAGCGCAGTTTCAGTGCTATGATGCGGCCTGAATCCTGACTGAAACTTTTCATAGATATCATTTTCTTGCAAGAAAGAGCCCAGTTGAGTGGACACAACTTTTTATAGTATTTTAGACATAAAAGGTAGATTTGAAATGGGTCTATAATTTGCTAGATTATTATGATCTAATTGTGGTTTCTTAATGAGAGGTTTTATAACTGCCAGTTTAAATGTTCTTGGAATCATAACCTAAAGATAAAGACGAGTTAATAATATTGAGGAGAGGCTCTTCCACTACAGGTAACACTTCCTTCAGTAGTTTAGTTGGTATATGATCTAATAAACATGTTGTTGTTTTAGATGAAGTGATAAGTTTATTTAACTCTTTTTGTTCTATAGTTGTAAAGCACTGTAATTGGTCTTGCGGGGGGATAATTGAGGCTGAATTATAAGGTGCGATTGAGGATTGAACGTTTACAATTGTGGTTCTGATGTTTTCTATTTTCTCAGTGAAGAAGTTCATGAAATCATTACTACTAAACTGTAATGGGATATTTTGTTCGGGTGACGTCTGTTTATTTGTTAGTCTAGCCACGGTGTTAAATAAAAACCTAGGATTGTTTTGGTTGTTTTCTATTAGTTTGCGGAGGTGCTCAGCCCTGGCCGCTTTTAGGGCCTTTTTATAACGTGACATACTGTCTTTCCACGCGATTCTAAAGACCTCTAAACTAGTTTGTTTCCATTTACGCTCTAAATTACGGGTTTCTCTCTTTAGAACATGCGTAGTATTATTGTACCATGGTGCTTTAATTTTCTCTCTGACCTTTTTTAATTTAACGGGTGCAACAACATCCAATGTTCTAGAGAGAATGGTGCTCATAGTGCTAGTTAGTTCTTCTAGTTCATCTGTTTGTTTGGGTTCACTGAGCAGCTGAGACAGATCAGATAAGCAATTTGAGAAATTATCTATGGTGGATGGAAGGATTGTTCTGCCTGGTCGATAACACGGCGCCGCATGACATATTACAGCAGTACGTAATATGCAAGTTACCAAGTAATGGTCAGTGACATCATCACTTTGTGGAATGATATCTATATCGGTTGGATCGGTTCCATATGATATAATTAAATCGAGTGTGTGATTAAGACGATGAGTTGGTCCGGTGACGTTTTGCTTGACCCCAAAGGAATTTAATAAATCTATAAACGCAGCCCCTAACGCATCATTTGAATTAGCTACGTGTATGTTAAAATCTCCAACAATTAATGCTTTATCTACATTGACCAATAGATCTGAGAGAAAATCTGCAAACTCTTTTAGGAAATCAGCGTAAGGCCCAGGCGGTCTATATACGGTAGCCAAGGCTAGAGATAATATGGATTTTTTTCTAACATCTAAGAGCGTAAGATTTAGTACAAGTATTTCAAACGAAACAAACTTATAACCCGTTTTCTGAGTAACATTGAGAATATCTCTATAGATTGTTGCAACACCGCCGCCACGACCAATCAGACGGGGTTCGTGCTTATAGGAGTATCCAGATGGAGTAGACTCATTTAGACCGAAATAATCATTTGGTTTAAGCCAAGTTTCAGTAAGGCAAAGTACATCGAAGCTATTATCTGTGACTATTTCATTTACAATAACTGCCTTAGGTGTGAGTGATCTAATGTTTAGAAGACCTAGCTTTAAAAATTGTTTTTATTTACTAATAGCAATATTTTCTGTTTTAATAACAATTAGATTTTTCCTAGATCCTGCAGTAGAATTATTATTTGATCTCACTAAACGAGGAATAGACACAGTTTCTATGCAATGTTCTACACTAGTATTTATATCATTTAAATTGGTGCAGGAGAGACTATGATTTGGACTTTTGGTTACTAGTCATTTAATGGTATTTAACATTTTGGAGATGTTATCCGACAGAAGATCCACTCCGAATCTGCTTGGGTGTAAGCCATCGGCACGGAAAAGCCTAGGACGCTCCCAAAACAGATTCCAATTATTTACAAAGAGCAGTTTCTGCTCATTGCACCATGACATTAACCATTCATTTAGCGCGAATAGTCTACTAAACTTTTCATGTCCTAGTCGGTACGTGGGAAGTGGTCCTGACACTATGATCGTTGTTTCAGGCGATGTGCTGTGTACCGTATCGATCAGATTCCTGAGTCTTTCTTCAGAACCTCTGTCTGGCGCAGCCTGATGTCGTTCACTCCCGCGTGCAGGACCACAGTTCCGACGCGCTCGTCATCATTCAGAATCTCGGGAACGCGAGCAGCAATTTCAGAAACACGAGCACCAGGAAAGGAGTGACTATGCACCTTACTTTTACCTAACGTAGCGTGTATGTGCCGAACGATGGAATCGCCGATGATCACAGCATCGCGTTCGGTTTCGCGAAGAGGGGAGAAGCGGTTTTGTGTGGATAACTCGAAAACCGGGAGGGGCGGAGAGAGTCTTGGTCTAGACCTGACTCACGTCTTCCGCTGCGGAACCATCCAGGCTTCGTGGTGGCGTGTTGGAGCCGGAGTGAACGAGACCATGGCTGATCGCGACCACGGCGCTCGGGCTCGGGACCGATGCTGAGTAATGCATGGAGTAGACGAGGTCGGAGTCAGCGGGTTAGTAACGTTAATCACTGATTTGTGTGCATCGGCGCGTGATGTTTCAAGAGCTAACCGCCGGAGGTACCAAGAGGTAGACTACTTACATCTGATATATTCGCCATGTTTGTTGAGTGTGGAGAAGACGCGTTCAGCCGTGATCCACGGACGTAACCTATAAGAGTATGCAGCGTTGGATCACTAATAGGCTTGAGACGCGTCTGCTCAACAGTCCGCGTTGTAACTATGAGGTTTGAGCAGAAGTGCTTCTCAGTGAGGAAAAGTAGAAAATGTTCGTTGTAAGTTTAAAGGGAAAATCAAGAATTATAAATCAAATCGGTAGAGCTCCAAAGACAACAACGCGTTCAGACGTGACGCATGCGCATTCGAATTCCGGAAGTCGGAGTATGGCTTCCTCTTGGCTCTTCCTCTTGGCTTCCTCTTGGGCATGGTCCAGTGGAGTCCCCATTGAAGACATTTGTGTGGCCGCCGGCTTGTCGTCTCCGTCCACATTTGCAAGATTCTATAACCTAGAGGTTCCCGCCTTGCAGGCACGAGTTCTCTCCATCTAGGGCTCTTCCGACCCAGACCTATGTATGACCTAGGCCCCCCCTGCGGTGGCCTCTGTACTCTTTATGTATAGTATATATCATTCTAAGGCCCGACATTCTGGTCTATGATGATTCAGACTACTCTGTTATAAGGCTTTCCTGTAGCTCAGTGGTAAGAGCATTGCGTTAACAACGCAAGGTTGTGGGTTCGATCCCAGGGGATTGCACATACCTATGTATAAATGTATAGGATAATGCAATGTAAGTCGCTTTGGATAAAAGCGTCTGCCAAATGCATAAATGTAAATGTAAATGTAAATGTAAATGTAAATGTAAATGTAATAAGTCCCAGGGCTCCCTGGACACCCTCAGAGTAGCCACCGGCAAATAGCACTTTTTAAGCGTTTTAAAATGGATTCCCATAGCGTTTGCAACGCAGTATGAGAGAACCGTTCTCATAAGGGAACATACTTGGTTACTTGCGTAACCTTGGTTCCATTAGAGATAAAGGAACGAGTACTGCGTAGCCTGCCGTGCTATTTCGTTCATATCAGGTGCTTCGATTTTACCTGTCCTATGGCGAATTTTATAGCTATATCTCACAACACAGAAACGCTGAAGTGCAAAATAATCCAATATCTCGAGTAACCGCACACAATCAGACCCGCTCTGCGCTGATCTCTGGACTCGGGTTCATTAGAGTCGAGATTAGATTAGCATTAGTTTTGGACCGACAAAGGAGAAGGTGAAACACACCTCATCATATTGAAACACTGGAGTGTATCTGAATCCTCCAGGATGGTTGTCTCGCGGGTCTCACTGCTCGCTGGGCTCCTGTGTGTGATGGGCTTCAGGGTCCGGGGCCAGAACGACACCGAGCCCATCGTGCTGGAGGGAAAGTGTTTAGTGGTGTGTGACTCCACTCCGACCACAGAGCCGGCCGGGAACGCTCTGGGAATGTCGGTGCGTTCGGGAAGTGGACGGGTCGCATTCTCAGCCGTCAGAAACAACAACCACGAGCCCTCGGAGATGAGCAACCGCACCATGACCATTTACTTCGACCAGGTAGAGTCTGTGATTGATGCTGTAGACGTTATATCAGCAGTGCATTTAACTGTAGTTACTAGGGATGTAAAAATTACTGGTAGTTTGGTACTAAGTCAATACCAAAGATAGTAAACCATTAGTTAGTAGTCATTCTATTTTTTTAACTGTAGTTACTAGGGATGTACAATTACTGGTAGTTTGGTACTAATTAAATACTAAAGATAGTGAACCATTAGGTTGTAGTCATTATATTTTTTAACTGTAGTTACTAGGGATGTAAAAATTACTGGTAGTTCGGTACTAAATCAATACCAAATATAGTAAACCATTAGTTAGTAGTTACTGTATTTTTTAACTTTAGTTACTAGGGATATGTGAAAAATACTGGTAGTTCAGTACTAAGTCAATATTAAAGATATTAAATCATTAGTTAGTAGTCATTGTATTTTTTTAACAGTTGTTACTAGGGATGTAAAAATTACTGGTAGTTCGGTACTAAATCAATACCAAAGATAGTAAACCATTAGTTAGTAGTCATTGTATTTTTTAACTTTAGTTACTATGGATGTAAAAATTACTGGTAGTTCGGTACGAAGTCAATACTAAATATAGTAAACCATTAGTTAGTAGTTATTGTATTTTTTTAACTGTAGTTATTAGGGATGTAAAAATTACTCTTACTTTAATATTAGGTTAATACTGAAGATTAGGGCTGCACGATTAATCGCAATTTCCATGTAATCGCACTAAAACCGATTTGGCTTATCGCGATTTTGATATATCGCAAAGGCTGTGATTATTTGTAATGCACAGCTTGTCATTGTCAGCTTGTCACACTGAGAGTTGGAGTCACTTATAACGTGCATTTGTATACTTAAACCAGGTGTAATGAATATGAGATTGATGCTTTAGCCGTTTTTTCAGCAGTGCATGAAGCAACACGTGTGTTTTTGTGTCAAGTCAAAGGTTCTGGTGAACGTCGGGAGTCATTTCGATCCGGCACGGAGCGTTTTCCTGGCTCCCAGAAAAGGAGTGTACAGCTTCAGTTTCAATGTGGTCAAAGTCTACAACAGACAAACTATACAGGTGAATCATTCAACATTTAACAGTTCACTTCACTTTTATGTCACACCTCATTTTTATGTCCTTGTCTAGTCATATTAATTCTAGCGCTTTCCACACAATACAGATTGTTTCAAAGTGATGAACAGGAAAATAACGGTAACACTTTACAATAAGATTCATTAGTTAACATTAGTTAAATGGTCATGAAACCCCCCTCTTTCAGCTCAAGTCTAGCTCACAATCTTTTTGAAAAATGCAACTTAAATGGGCGTGGCTGTGAGAAGAAGGGAGGGGCGTGTCTGTGAGAAGAAGGGAGGGGAGTGGGTGTGGTATGGCACGGCAGGGGAGAGGGGAGGGGGGGCTGTCATTGCCAGTGGCCCATGCATATCGACTGTCACTAAAAATCAGTGGTAAAACGTGAGGAAATGCTAGATTTTTTTATAGCTGACAAAGTTAAAGTCTAATGAAATACACTGACACCTTATTTTTGTCCTTTCAAAAGTAACTGAATGCACTGCTACACATAATAGCCTACAGTAATCATAATTGTATTTAAAACATATAAATGTACATGCATATGTATAATTATGTCATTATAAAATATATATTTGTTTATATACACACTATAAATGCATATATTTGAAAATAATACATTTTCCGCTTAAAAATAAAAAACGTTCCGTACATAGCCTAGATCTACGTGCCCCCTAAACCCACATAATAAAGATGGACAGTGACATAAACATTTGCACAAATTAAGTATACATTCCATACAATTGAGGTATTATCGAAATATCTAAATTTTAATAACGAGTGATTATTTAACAAAAGGCAAGTAAAACAGTCAGGGTTACATTTTAGATACACACACACACACCTCTGAAGCGATAGAAAAGTCCTCGGGACCGCATCACTCGCAAGACGAAACTTGCATTGGTGTACAAGGCCGAAGTCCACCTTTCTCCAGTTGAATGCTTGCTACACACCCATAGTTTAGATGTGAAAGTTCCACGTGGTGTCATGAATAATTAAGAGCAAGCATCTTCTCATTGGATAAGAAAACTCAGTCTCATGAATAATTATGAGACACCGATGAGTCATCAAAGTACTATAGTGCTCTGCCACGTCACAGCTTGTGACACGATGAAGATTTTAAACCCGGAAGATGAAAATAGCGAAAAAAAAACTAAAATTTAACCATTTTCCCCCTACTATTAAATCTAACAGATGCTAACATTGTCTTCAATGATGTTCAACACACATACCTCTGTTAAAATCTCAGAAAATTTGGTTTAGGGTTTCATGACCCTTTAAATGCAAATGAGCTGCTGCTTCCGACACAGAGGGCGGAGCTTCAAGAGCTCCTATGTGTTAGCAGCTCCAATTACCTCACGCAGACACACACTAAAATGACAGACACTGTTCTGCCTTTTATGTTTAAACGGAGTCAGACAAAGATGGAGAGACTGAAGAAGAAGTGACAACGTGTAGAATGCAACAGGACGTCTTTGAATGGTTAGTTGATGAATTTATGTTGCTGATGTGGCGTTAACTATCTTCAGTTAGCATATTCTGTCATGATAATCTATGAATCGCTCGTATAGGAACTGTTGTGAGATGCACACAGAGTGACTTTCTATTGCATGTGAAAAGACGGATGCTAGAGTTTGAGCTGACTCATAAATATGCTCGACTACAACAACTCTTCCTCTTCTCAACCCGGACTGTGTGTTCCTGGGGGCGGGGTTTATGTAAATTCTAGGGTTGGTGATGTCACTAACCAGAGAGGAATGTGGTGTAGTCTCTCTTGTTTATGCTCAAACAGCAACATTACACACTAACTAAAGTTAGAAAAGTGAAATCATCCTCAACCACCCCTTTAAACGAAGTGTGGGACTCGGTGTGGATGTTTCAGGTCCAGCAGAGGCTTCAGAAACTGGGAGTGAGGAACATCACTGGACTGGAATGGAGAGAAGCAGCGGACGGATCGGTTTTCCAGAAGAACCAGAGCAAAACAAGTGCAGATCCGATGAAAAAGAAGAGATGAGATACACACACATATATATAGTCAAGTCAAGTTTCATTTATAGAGCACAAGTTTAACTTCAGTTTAAGTTTAAGTTTAATCTAGATTCATATATATTCATATTGAGCACAGTCTTAAAATATAGTATCCCTGAATCTCTATGAAGATATAGAACAACTTGCTCAGATTATGAAATGACACATGAAGGCATGTTTGTATTTAATTAATTTATTTACAACAAATGTAGTGTTGTACTATGATTTCTGGTTATGGTTGTTCTGCGTAATAAAGTATTTAGTAATGGTGGACATTTCATGGTCTTGTGTTCAGAAACTAAATGAGATGCAGAGTTAAAAAAATGAATGCAAATAATAAAAAGCAACTAACCAGATAACCGGTATATACTCCATCTAAAACTATTATCAACAGCATTTTGCTTCTGTGTTTGTTCTATAAGTATTATTTACATTTATGCATTTATCAGATGCCTATATTCAGTGACTTACAGAAAAGAAACAAAAGTCATTTATCACAGAGCTCTAGATCCGTCACACACTACATGACCAAAAATACACCAATAACACACACACACACACACACACACACACACACACACACACACACACACACACACACACACACGCACGCACACACACACACACAACGCCACCTTCTGGAGTGAATGTGTGTCTGTATCAAACACACACACACACACACACACACACACACACACGGAGACGGTCACTCGACGCCACCTACTGGAGTAAATGTGTGTCTGTATCAAACACACACACACACACACACACACATACATGTCTATAATACTAACAGGGGACTGTCGCTCTACACTGGCCAAGAGGGGACTAGTGTTTCTGGACATTTTAAAGAAATAAAAATGATAAACAGAATATTTATTGTACTTATGTATATAAGCTATATATGTATATATAAATTACATAATGAAGACAGACTTCACTGCCAGTTCATTTTACTGTTCACACACACACACACACACACACACACACACACACACACACACACACACACACACACACACACACAGTTCCATTGCAGGCTAGAGGAGTCCCCACTTGGATAAGTAGACATCGGTCAGAGTTGGCATGTTTAAAAAAATAAAATAAAATAAAATCCACACACGCACACACACACACACACACACACACACACACACACACACACACACACACACACACACACAGTGCAAGTCCCAGTGCAACAGTTCAATAGAAAACACTAGATTTTTCTCTCTCTCTGTGGAAAAGGCCACACACACACACACACACACACACACACACACACACACACACCCCCAGCGACTAAAACAGGACAGGACTTTTATCCAGTTGTTCTCTAAATGACGGGTAGTTAAAAAATAATAATACAAGTTATTACATTAACAATTTAGAGTTTGATTATATATACTGTACAACATTTATTCTTGTTGACAGTGAATTTCCATCATCACCAGATTGATTTCCATCTCGACCTTCACAAGGACAGTCCTGAGTCGCTTTATTCAAAGACTAGAAGCAAATCCTGACGGGAGAGTTAGGGAAATGAGTTAACTAGCAAACCAAATCATTTCTGATGACATCCATAACCTGTCCTGATGTTCGCCTGCTGTAATTCTACACACATTTTGCATATGAGGACACTGATATCAATATCTGAAGCTCTATAGCTATTGATAGTTGCACTTAATATTGTCATTTTACGGGTTACATTACTTCACATTACAAAAAAGGGGTAATTCCTGGTATTCTGTGTCTTTAGTCCATCATAAAATGTAAAAAATCCAATTAAGTTAAAAAAAAAAAAAAATGTAATCATGATAAATCGCATTTGAAAAAAATATTCTGGTCAAGCTCAGGTAAACACATTTAACCATTTTATTTACTACATTATTGATACTTCAGTAAATTTGTATTGTCACTGAATTATTAGTATGTTTTTATGAAATTATTGTAAAAAAAAACCCTGCTTAACAGGGTGGACAAACTGATAATAACAGTAGTATAAAGATGGATGGATAATTTCCTATCTCTCACATACAGCCAGCTACATAATTACTTTAGTTTGAACTGGATTTAGATGGGAAATGTATGGAAGCTTGTTTCCGCCACAGAATAAAACGTAGAGGTAACTGTGGCTTTTTATCTTACAATTCTGACATTTTTCTCGCAATTGCCAGTTATAAAGTCATAATTGCGTGATAAAAAGACGCAATTGCGAGTTATAAAGTCAGAATTGTGTGATATAAAGTTGCAATTGCGAGTTAAATCAAAAGTACGAGTTATAAAGTCACAATTGCACGATAAAACTTAAGATTGAGCCACTGTAGTCACTTGGACTACACTGTAAAAAAAAATCCCGTAAAAAAACGGTAAATCTCTGGCAGCAAAGTTTCCAGACGGGTTCTGTTAAATTACAGCAAATAACCATTTCACAAAATTACAGGCAAAAAACGTAAAAATACAGAATTGACTTTACGGTCAAAATGAATTAAATTACAGTACATTACTGTTAATAATGGCTTATTAAACCGTGGAAAAACTGATAAATTATGTCAAATTACATAAAAAGAACATTTAACTTTAAGGTTAAACTGTAAATTTATGGTTTTATAAAGTTATTTTATAATAATGCTCTGTCTATCTACAGTAATTATCTTTTAATATATAGTTTTTCTGTGTAAAATAACTATGAATATATGTATAAAAATGTAATAAGTACATAAATTCAAATACAAAGTTTGTATATTTACAGTTTTAATTTTTGCAGATCCAGTTGCACAACTTTGAACAATCTCTAATTAAGTACTTAATAATAGCAAATTTACAGTCAATTTCTGTTAAATTAACTAAATGTACAAGTACGGAAAACCTGCACATTTACAGTATTACTCATTAAACAAACACTGAACATCAAGACGAGAATGATATGAAATATAGGCTTAGTATATCATTTAGAACAAGTAAAAATATCCACATTAAAAGACAATTGCTGTATGCCTTTATACTCTAATATAACTTATTTCAAACATTTACAATTACATTTTATCCAAAGTGACTTAAAATTAAGAGAACAATAGAAGCAACAAGTGCAGTGACAAGTCCCAGTTAGTGTAGCACAATACACAAGTTTATTTATTTATTATTAAAACAAAGATTTAGTATTATTGGGTCAAGTGTTTATGAAAAGATGGATCTTTAGCAGTTTCTTGAAAATGTGTTGAGTTGGGCAGGTGATTCCACCAGCAGGGAACAGTCCAGGGAAAGGTCAGTGAAAGTGATTTTGTGTCTCTTTGGGATGATGGCACCACAAGGTGCCGTTCACTTGCAGAACACAAGCTTCTGGAGACACACAGATCTGAAGCAGTGAGTTTAGGTCTTGCTGCAGCATCTGGATCAGTTGCAGAGGTTTGACTGATGCTGGAAGAGCTGCCAGGAGAGCATTACAATAGTCCAGTCTGGATAGAACAAGAGCTTAGACAAGGAGTTGTGTGGCTCCGATAGGAAGGGCCGGATCTTTCTGATGTTGTAGAAGGCAAATCAGCAGGATCGCACAGCAAGGATGGTTTGGCTGAAACCATAAGCAGTTCTGTCTTGGCAAGTTGAGTTGAAGGTGAAGGTCATTCATCCAGCAAGAATTTTCCATCAGGTAGGCTGAGATAAACGTCAGATCATCTGGCTGGAATGAAAGGTAGAGATATGTGTCATTAAGTGAAAGTCATGTTTCTAAATGACAGAGCCTAGTTACACTACCAAAAAAAAAAAAAAAGAAATGTAAATAGATGGGTGGAATCTAACACAATTGTGGTCTTACTGTACGTTCACACCGCCGCCGGCGAGAGCGGCAAAATTCGCTCTCGCCACCCTGCCACCGACGCCGTAGAAAGTCGGCGGCGTACATTTTTTCCTCTCAGCCGGAGGACTTCTATATTCCGATTGGTTGCCGCCGAACCGCGTCTTAGCTTATTACCATAAAGTTGACTTGATTTCAACAACCTCTGGCCGCTCTTGCCGTCCAAGATGCGCCGCACCGCCTTCGCCGGAGCTCGCCGCCGGCTCTCATTGAAAATAAATGGCTTCCGGCCACTTTGACGCTCTCGCCGCCGGCGGTGTGAACGCACAGTTACTGTAGCAAAACCAAACCTTGTGCAACTCCAGTGGCCTCACAAGGATCAAATGAATATTCACATGGGAAAATATACAGTGTAAAACAAATTACATTTTCTGCCACTTTTAGTGCAATCATATGGAATCAGAAGACTCTGCCATTACAATATTTTAAATTACTTTTTCCCATACCTTGTTTGCCATGATCATTCTGCTTTCCACTTGACCTGAAATCACACAAAAAAATTATATAAATATATATTTTTTAACAACTCAGTATTACATTTACACATGTCAGAATATGTTCCACTGAGACGATGCAAAACCTCAACTGACTATGATCTGGAAGCTGAGCAGAAAAGGCTAACAGTGAAGTTTTGAGCTGAGACACCTAACGTTAGGGGTGTAACTTTCCGTTCATCTGGATCAATGCAATTTTCATAACCAATGATCAAAAGTATCCTATGAAAAAGGCTACTATGATGACCCCAGGCCATCCAAAATGTAGATAAGTTCATTTCTTCATCAGAACACAAACATTCTATCAACTTTTATTTTATAAGCCTAATATATGCACATGTATGCATTCTATAGACCCTTTTACTGTTTGTACACAATGATGACGTACCAACGTATGCGCGCGCATATTGGCAACGGAAGTATGGCGAGAATCAGCAGCGTGTCAAGCTACGCGAGCGGATTAAGCAACACAGACAGAGAAAGTTATTTCAAAAAGTTGACTTTATCAAATGGTATCCGGCTACCAGATCCGTGTACTATAGTGGAGTGGATAGAAGACGTTAGCAGGTGGCCAAATATACAGTGGCCAGATATATATACGTATTTAGTTGAGAAACCGAGCGTGTACACCCGAGAGAAATTACGAGCATATAAATCACTGGATGCTTATGAATACGTTGTCTGTGGTCATGTACAGAATGTCAAATACCATGACATAGACTCAGAGTTTTGTGTGCTGAAATCAGAAATTCTTCCTAGTCAAAGACAAGGACACAAGACAACGATGTATGAGGCTTGGGTTATAATCAACCAACGAGAGAACTACGTCCTCACGGCGAACTGCACCTGTATGGTGGGGTAAGTAGGCTATTATTTGGTGTTGTGGGCTTGTAGTTGACTTACAGAGATGGATTATGCTTCAGTGTTACTGTCCTTTCAGGTTTAACTTAGGCTTAACCTACTCTCCTTTACATATTCTTATATGTTCTCATAACCAGGGTTTGAAACTACAATTTTCACGAAATGCACAGTGCCAACAGTGTTCAAAATGTCAGCAGCCAGCCAATATCATTCAGTTACATTCAAAACCTGCTTAGGCTTAGGTCGTATACACGCGTAGTAAGTCAGATGTTTACTTACTTCATAGTCCGAGACGAAATTTGGCTGAAAGCTTGTTACTTTCAAGCCCTGGTCATAACATTATTGATCAGCCAGTAAGTTTATTATGTTTTTGTGAAATTTCAGGCTTGGGTCATGCTGCAGTCATGCAGCTGCAATATTATTCAAAGTTGAGCTCTATGTTAGGATGGGAAGGACTGAGAAAGCAGCAGTTACATCTGGAGTGTGCATGTGGAAAGACATCAGCAGGAAAGAAGTCAGACCAGCTCCATTGAGGGAAATCAGCTTCCACAAAGCAAAGAGGCTAGACAGGCAGCTTCAAGCACCTTTAACATCTGCTAGGAAAAATAGTATCACACCCAGAGGCATGTAATAGTTGACAGCCTAGATAAGCTTCCTATTGCCATAGTGTTTTGACACCATAATGTAGCATGAGAAAGGTGTAACTTGGTGATGCAGAGATGAAAATGCCGACAGACACAGTTTAATTTTTATCAGTATAATTTATGTTAGTTTGAATAGGTCTGCGTTTGCCTTCAGGTTATTTATTTTTAGAAATTACATTTGTTTGTTGTTATATTGTACACCTGTGTGTTTAAAGCTCTGATGTGAACATTATGCAGCACAGTAACTGTGTCTTTTTGTTGCTCTATTATCAGTGTTGACAGATGATGACATCCGGGAACTGCCGGTTGTGGACCCCTGTGCTGCAGTGCTGACAAGCCTGAAAAATAGTGACACAGACACCGCATCATCTGACACTGACTCAGAGGAGCATCCTGACTTACCTGAGCCTTTGACTGCTTTATTTGATGTAACAGTCAGGGAACTCTCACCACAGGAAATGCAGGTTAAATGTGAGGATACATTTCACAGACTTAAAACTACACTACAACCTCATCAATGTGAGAAACTGGAAGTTGTGACACGGCAACAATTAAAGTCAAAGGACTGGTACACCTATAGGGCTGGTCGAATCACAAGCACTAAATTACACCAATCGACCACAACTGACAAGATCAGCAAAACATACCTAAACGATATAATGCAGTATAAAAGAACAGAATTAAATGTCCCATCTGTGCTCTGGGGTAAGAACATGGAGGAAACGGCAAGACAAGCCTACACTGCATATATGTCCCAAAGCCATCCAGATTTCAGCGTCAGCTCATGTGGCTTAGTAGTGAAACCTTCTGAACCACACCTTGGATCATCACCAGATGGGATAGCAAGATGTACCTGCTGTGGCAAAGGGGTGGTAGAGATCAAGTGTCCCTACAAATACAGCGATAGCCTTCAAGGATGTACAAAAGATGAGAAGTTTTGTCTGGACAAGTCATTCGCATTGAAGCATTCACACACATACTACTATCAATGTCAACTTCACATGTTTGTGTGTGATGTTAAATATTGTGACTTTGTGCTGTGGTCCAAGAAGGAGTTCATTGTGCAACGTATCCTAAGAAATGAAGAGTTTTTGAAGGAGGCTTTGCCAAAAGCACAAGACTTCTTTATCTCGAGTGTGTTGCCTGAACTACTGACAAGAAGCCATGACCCTGTCTTGGTATCACAGAGAGCCTGCAAATACTGTGAAAGGCCAGATTTTGGAAAAATGATCATCTGTTTCAAATGCAGCAACCGCGTTCACTACACCTGTGCACACATAAAAAGGAAGCCAGCAACATGGTTATGTAGGGAATGTCAGAGTTGATGTTTGAATGATTAAATTTAGGACTGGGAAATGTTCTGTATTGTGTTATGAATCTGGTCCATATTACCCAGACCTACATTTATTGTTTTCCTTCATTTTTCCCTACATTCATTCTTTTCCATCATTCTTTCCTACATTTATTCTTATTCTTCACCCAGACCTACATTTATCCTTTTCCTTACATTTTATGTTGTTGTTATTGATTGCTATGTGTTGACGCACTTCTGTTTAAAGTTTTATTTTGTAATGCTATAGTACTTTAATAGTAACTATGTTGCTTGCATATATTGCAAATAAACTACTAATAACAATTACAAATGAAATTGAAAAGCACTGTGAATTGTTGAGATAATCTTGGGGGAAGTACATTATACACACCAGTGGCAGCCAATGTTGGGAGGTTTATTATAATGCATTATGTTTCATGTACAGTAAATACGTTTTACAAATGTAAATCACGTTAAAACTAATACATGGTAATGTGTTACTCATTTGGAAACAACACTCTTACAGAGGTTTGTGAGGGCACCACATACAGTCACAACATCGTCTAGCATGTTAACCTGCGACACTGGAATAACTGTTTGCAAAATCTTAAAGTTTTTCCACCGACCAATAACTCGCTCCACATGGATTCTCACACGAGAAAGTTGTCTAGATGCGTCAACTTCCTGTGCAGAAAGCTGCTTTTTTCCTTTTGTGAAATGAGGGATACGAAGGGTTGCACCATAAGCTGCAAGCTCGTCTCTGATGAGAAATCCCCTGTCGGCTAAAACCTCATCCCTAGGCTCTAAAAGTTCTAAGAAACCTGACTCTTTTGTGATCTGCTTGTCTGAAACCCGTCCACCCCACCCAGGAGATAGAAATGAAATTGCACCAGCTGGAGTGATGCCGATTAAATATTTAATTGTGTTGTTGTGTTTATAATTTGACCATGTCTGGGCCCTAGCAGTCAGATTACTGGGTCTAGCTATGAACATTTCTGTGCAGTCTATTATGCACCGGCAGTTTTTAAAGTTCCGCCTGAATGTTTTTGGCATATTTTTAAGTATTGCGCCCTTACTTGGCCATTTAATGAGTGGCTTAAGGACCAAGGCCATACCAGGGACCCAGCTCCGCAAAATATTTGAAATCGTAGTTTTTGATACTTTAAATCTATATGCCAAGTCAGTATTACATAGACCCAACCTTAATTTCATCAATATAACCAACAGGTGGTCTTCTAGTGTAAGTTTTTGGATAATTCTTTCTAAGCTGCCTGTTATTTTTGTAACTAGCCACTCAAAGAGCACGGAGGTCAGTCCGGTGAGAAAAAAACAATTGTCCAATGTTGCACTTAACAGTTGTGTAGGAAAATGTAGATTTCTGCAGCTCCTCTTTCAGCTTTACATTTTCTGCTTGTAGTGCCTCAAACTTCTGACACAGGTGTACATGGTCCTCCTGAAGCTGACTGTGTCTCCGGTTCAGGTCATCATACTCCCTCTTTGTAACTGGGATGTCGTCTTCAGCTTTAATAAAGAAAAGTGAAAAATTAGCATGTGCTGCAACCAATGCAGACAATTTCACAATTGGGGGTTCTCACACATTTTAGCAATGATTTTTCAAAACTTTTCCATGCTAGAAGAGAAGATACTTTATTGATCACAGGGCAAGATTTTTCGTCTGAATTTGACTCATCCAGGGGCCTGTGTACTCATATACAGATATGCAATTAGAGCAGTAAGCCTGGCAGGAGCACACACACACCCTGACAATCAATCAGTTAAGATGAAATATATTCATACCTGGACAATGATCCATGCTGCATTCTTGTTTCGGAGTTTCAGAAGGAACACATAGATTTGCTGCCGTTATAGGTCTGTCATCTCTCCTCCTTTTCCTATGGTACCTACAATAAAAACAGCAGAAATGTACAGTTATGCAAGAGAGAAAAACAAACTAAATAGAACAGAGGGGGAAATTAAATATTCTTACCTCTCCAACTTTGCTTCTGGGTTCTGGCTCGGTTTTGTGTACACAAACACAGAAGGCACAAAATCAGGACTACTAGAGTCCAATGACGCCTCACCTGCAAATAAAACACACACACACGTTAGTTTACTAGCCAAATCTACCGCCAGTTTATCAAACTTTACCTGCATTTGAATATTATTCTACATCGTACAGACAATCACTAATGTAAACAAGGATTACTAGAGTCCAATAATGCTTCATCTGCAAATAACACACACACACACACACACACACACACACACACACAGTTTGTTTACTAGCCAAATCCAACACCAGCTTATGAAACTAGCTGCATGTGGTCATCAAACTTAAGTTGCATTGATAAACTACTGCTACACCGTAGGCTACAGACAATCAATAATGTAAACCATGCTTTCCATTAAACTCAAGAGTACATAGATAAACTTACCTGATATAAAGTGGGCGCTGCAGACGCGAGCATTTTTTATTATGTCCTAGCTCCAATCAACACGTTTAATCGCCTGCAGCCACAGGCGCCGCCGGTTCTTCTGAAACGGTCGTGATCCTGTAGGGATCCTATAAAACTGAAGCCCCTTGTTGGAATACCGATTAGTGCAACAACCAGCAACAACCAGACATTTTGATGCTGGGAAACCGTTTTGAAAAACTATAAAAGTTGCTAAAG
This sequence comes from Squalius cephalus, assembly GCF_949319135.1. Classification (NCBI taxonomy): domain Eukaryota; kingdom Metazoa; phylum Chordata; class Actinopteri; order Cypriniformes; family Leuciscidae; genus Squalius; species Squalius cephalus. The sequence continues at coordinate 1,895,530 of NC_137124.1, forward strand.
TTGCTAACACCAGAGAACACGTTAGAGCCAGTGGGGAACAACACCACTTCCGTTGCCAAAATGCGCGCAACTATTTGATCACGTGGGCTGTAAAAGGGTCTATAGCTAGCCTAACGTTAACGTTACGTGTTGGCAAGCAGATGCAGCCAGAATTTACAATTTATCATGATGTGTTCATATTCTAGTCTCATGTGCTTTCCTGTATCATCAAGTACAGTATTTACTGAATTCGTTTTCTTAACAGTCTTGATAGCCACGTTAACCCTTACGAAAATTAACTATGGTTTAACCACACAGAAAAAAACAAACAAACAAACAAACATGGTAGGCCTATTTGTAGTATAACTGTGGTTATTAAAAATGGTAATAAAAATCCGCCAAAAACATGGTTACTATAATTTTACTAACTTTATAATTAAAAACAAGGATATCCTTGGTATATTGGTTTTATCATAAGAGAAGAGTTTTCAGCTTCCAGGCAGTGTTTCAAAATGTCCCGCCATTTAAGAGATTGATTTACTGACAGATACTATCGCGTATTAACGAAGATTTTATACACAATTAAACGGACTTTGGTATAACAAGTCTACGAAAGCTCGTTTTAGGTCTTTTGAGGTGTGGGTTCAACTGATCGTTCTTAAAACAGATGAAAAATGTAAAGACACATGCTACATTTTCAGTGTTTTGCCCTCCAGCTCTCGCCAGTTAACTGAACATCATTTAAGAATGCTAACGTTAGCTTGAAAACTGTTAACGTAACACAAATGTAATATAAAATATCGTTCATATGTAACTTAGTATAATGAGACTCTTACCTCAGCCGGTGATCGGTTGGCATGATGTCCGCCGTGACGAACAAAAGCTCACTGAAAAGGGCGTTTATTTCCGAAGAATACAAACGGACTGACTGACAACAGAGCTCCTGCTCACAACTGCTCTTGAGGAATACGATTGCTTTGAACCACTGTTAAACTCACAATCCACTTCACGAGAGTAGACTGGATTCAAATCTCCCGCTTGCCCAAACTCGACTGATCAGCTACAGCTAACGTTAACAGTTGTGGGCGGGAGTAAACAGCGGAAATTAATTTGAATCTGCGTCATCGCGCGCGCGCACTCACTCACACACACACACACACACACACACACACACACACACACACACACACACAAAGCCCTGAATGTGAAGCAACGGAGATTTGGAAAAAAATATTCATAAAATATACATGAAATTATGGGAGAATAAGACAATGAAATAATGATCAAAATGAGTATAAAATAAAATGTGAAATAAAAAATAATTCAATACAGGCCTACTGTAGCCTATGTAGGGTACTGTATGTACAAATACTATTATTTAACCTTTAAAAAGCTCACATTAACCCCCACATGCTTAATAATCTGTAAGGAAAACATATTGAATAGATGCTGATTTCCGCAGTTATACCTTCTTTTCTTTGTTTTCTAATTTCACAGAAAAAATCTGTAAAATATTACTTTATAATTTCTGTAAAATGACACATAACTCTGTAAAAATATAGACAAGTTCCTTTTAAAAAAAAACGTAAAATTGCTGTAAAAACCAAAATACAAGCAATTACCTGTAAATTTAACAATGGACCTTTAAATTACAGCAAATGCCTTTTATTTTACCGACATTTGCTGTATAATGACAAAACGGTAAAATTCTGTAAAAAAAAACAGACAATTACCTGTAAAATTACACTTTTTTTTTACAGTGTATATTAACGATGTCTTTAATACATTTTCTGGGCCAGTAAGTTATAGGGCCCTATCTTGCACCCAGCGCAATTGACTTTGTACACCGACGCATGTATCATTCCTATTTTGCACCCGCGCAAAGCGCGTTTTTCCTTCCACAGAAGCACGTCGCTAAACTAGGGAATGAACTTGCGCTCATTGGGCGGTTCAGCGCAAAAAAGGAGGTGTGTTCCGGCGCAAACGTTCCTTCATGCTATTTTGCAGGTTTAGAAAACAATTGCGCCACTAACCAGGAAAAAATAGTTTAAAGTCAGTGGCGCGTTGCGCATGTTATTCATATGCTATTTTAAGGGCGCATGCTTGGCCATAATCAATGAAGCGTGTGCACAACATACATACACTTTGATTCTCTCATCTACACAGAAGCAGCAGTTTTCATTTTTGCAAATCATACATTATTACGATAGATAGATAGATAGATAGATAGATAGATAGACAATTTATTATAAAAGCATACATCAAGCTTACACATTTACCCAAATTATCATACGCCTTTTTAACCGAAGTTAATTTGGGTGGGTTTCTCCATCCCCAACCTCCCTGACGAGAGCGTTGCTCTCCTCGGCTGTGAACCGATCCTGGCGCGCGCCTGGCAAATCCGCCGTTATAATAGGAATCCGCTTTAGAACAAACGCGCCTGCTCTTAAAGGGAATGTGAGATGACGCTCTGATTGGTTTATTTCACGTTACGCCCAAACCACACCTATGAATAATGAAGCTACTTCAGACCAACCCCTTTTAGATTTGCGCCGGGCGCAAGAGTCATTTATCCTGCCGGGAAAATAGCAACAGCGCCAAGACCCGCCCACAAAGTCACTTGCGCTTTGCGCTTTGACACTTGCGTTTCAGATCGTTAAAATAGGGCCCAACATGTCTTAGAAGCCTATGGAGGAGTGATCCAGCTCTCAGATTTAATCAAAAATATCTTAATTTGTGTTCTGAAGATGAACGAAGGTCTTACGGGGTTGGAACAACATGAGGGTGAGTAATTACTGACAGAATTTTCATTTTTGGGTGAACTAACCCTTTAAGAGCCCAGCATAAATATGTCACCAATGTTTTACAATAACATTTTTTTACAGTGACATAAATGTATTAATCTGTGTCAGGAGTGCACATAAATCATGCTGAATCAAGCTGATATTTACCATTTCACACAAAAAGAGAATCTCTCTCAATCCACAGGCCTCAATATTTGTGCCTCTGCCCTCACAGCGACATGCATCTCTACCATTACAAAGCAATGCTTCACCATTAGCCATTCCAACTATCTTGCCAAAGCCAACTGTCATTCAAGGCTCTCGACCCCCTCAGTTACAATCAAAGACAACCTTCAGTCAAAGCATTAAACCCACTCTAGGCCAACAAGTGTTTCAACCCCTGCAAGGCCAACATCAGACAGCAGGTCTCTACAATTTGCTGCAACAACAGAATGACATAACAGCTCTCCTTGTTAAAATGCAAACGTTACAACTGCTGCCGCGCCGAGAAATTCCAAATTATGATGGAGATCCTCTAAGGTTCAACACATTTATAAAGGCATTTGAACACTGCGTGGAAGCAAAGACCAGCTGTAAAGGAGCTTGTTTGTACTATCTTGAGCAATTTACTAGGGGGCAACCAAGGGATATTGTGCGCAGCTGCCTTCATATGACTGCAGATAAAGGATTTGCTGTTGCCAAAAAATTGCTCAAGGAGTACTTTGGAAATGAGTTTAAGATAACAGAGGCCTACATGGAGAAGGTCACAGGATGACCAAGTATCAAAGCTGAAGACCCCAAAGCGCTCAAAAGCTTATGGACTCTTCCTCCGTGAGTGTTCCAACGCTATGGATGATCTTCAGTACTTGGAGGAACTTAACATGCCAGCAAACATAAAGATTCTGAGTCAGAAGCTTCCGTATAAACTCAGACATTGTGGAGTACATTGAGCGCCATGTCAGAATCACTTCAGATCCAGTCTTTGGTGACATACAGGACACTTCACCTGTTTTCAAAGGAGCTACAAAAGCAAGCAAGTCACAGGTGAAACCTCAGCTGTTGGCACAAACGCCTCCAAGTTGATGGAGCCTTGGGAGGTGATTAAAAGTCATGAAGATGAAGGACCCTACGTGATCATAACCCAACTGGGAGGGGTAATAAATGGTCCGTTACGGGGAAGTAGCGACTGTGGAAGTGACCACCCTTCAGTTTATGCCAACAGAATTGCCATTGACAGAATTGAAGAACTGTTTACCAGCCAGTACAACTACGACTTCAATGAGCAAGCTTCTGCAGAACAGGAAGAAATGTCAAGGGAAGAAAAGAAGTTTGTGGAGATAATGGAAAGCTCTGCTCAGCTTCAAAACGGACACTACACGTTTCAAATGCCTTTCAAAGGGAAAGATGTTTCGATGCCGAACAACCTTGGTGTTGCCATGCAACGTGTTCGTGGTCTAAAAAGGAGACTTCAGAAAGATGCAAGCTTTCATGAAGAGTACAACAACTTTCTTGCTGATGTCATTAGCAATGGCTATGCCGAAGAAGTGCTGCAGCATCAGTTGGAAACGCCAACAGGGAATGTGTGGTATATCCCGCACCACGGCGTGTACCATCCACGGAAAGGAAAGCTACGAGTGGTGTTTGACTGTGGAGCAGAGTACAAAGGGATCTCGCTCAACAGTCAGCTCTTGCAAGGACCGAACCTCCCCAGCTCGTTAGTTGGAGTTCTTATGAGGTTCAGACAGGAACAAGTGACCATAATGGCGGACATAAAGGCTATGTTCCACCAGGTTAAGGTGGCAGAGAAACACCGGGACTACTTAAGATTCTTATGGTGGCCTCAAGGTAACCTGGAGCAAGGTCTTGTAGAGCATCGCATGACTGTTCATTTATTTGGAGCGGTTTCATCACCCAGTGTCGCCTGCCTTGCTCTTAGAAAAAACGCTGAAGACAATCAGGCCAACTTTCCAAAAGAAGTGATTGAAATGGTCAACCGAAACTTCTATATGGATGACCTACTGAAGAGTCTGCCCTCTGAAGAAGATGCAGTCACCATGGTTAAGAACCTTATGACCATTTGCGGCAGAGGAGGGTTTACCCTCACTCAATGGATTAGTAATAGTCGAGAAGTGCTGCAAAGCCTCCCAGAGGATCTCAAGTCCAAGAACCTGCATGAGCTTGATCTGGACAGGGATAAGCTGCCATTGGACAGAGCTTTGGGTTTGCAGTGGTGTATCGAGATAGACACTTTCAAATTCAAGCTGAAAGTCAAGGAGAAGCCGGCAACCAAGCGAGGCATGCTATCCATCATCAATTCCGTCCACGATCCTGGCAACTCTAGTACTCCCGGCCTAGCTGCTGTTGCAGGGGTTATGCAGGACGAAGTGTGACTGGGACGATCCAATACCTCCAGCTTTCCAGCAGAAGTGGAACAAATGGCTGACAGATCTTGAGAAGGCGGCATATTTCAAGATCCACAGATGTGTGAAGCCTGCAGGATTTGGGAGGACTGTCAGCGCCCAATTGCATCACTTCGCCGACGCAAGCGAGAACGGCTATGGTACGGCTACTTACCTGAGGATGCAGAACATGGATGAGAGGATTCATGTTACTTTCATATTTGGCAATGCCCGAGTGGCCCCCCTGAAGACTGTCACCATTCCCCGTTTAGAGCTCACCGTTGCCGTTGTTGCAGTACGAGTGGACAAGATGCTTCAATTGGAGCTCCAGTTTCCACTAAAGAAAAGGAGATGCAAGCTTTCTCAACATCGCTTGGGAATCAGAAGGTGACGCTGGAAGATCTCTTGGAGGCTGAGACCTCCATAATCACTTTTTGCCAGCAAGAGAGATTCCCCACTGAATTTTCTGCACTAACCAGCACTAACAAGTGCTGAGAAGTAGCAGCATCCTCAAATTGGACCCGGTTTTAGAAGGAGGACTTCTACGAGTTGGGGGGACGGCTGAAAAAGGCTGCAATCCCTGAGGACATTAAACACCCCCTCATCTTGTCAAAGGACCAACATATCTCCGATCTTATCCTCCGTCATGTCCATTTACAGCTTGGACATGGAGGTAGAAATCATGTTCTTTCCGTTACAAGGAGAAAATACTGGATCACAAGTGGACCTACTGCAGTGAGGAAGATCATATCAAGATGCCTCATTTGTAAGCTCCATGGTGGAAAAACTGGTGAGCAAAAAATGGCAGACCTGCCAGAAGAGAGAGTGGTTCCTGATCTACCGCCGTTCACTAACGTTGGCGTAGATTACTTTGGGCCAGTTGACGTGAAAAGAGGCCGTAGCATCGTGAAAAGATATGGAGTAGTATTCACTTGCATGACAAGCAGGGCCGTGCACCTGGAAGTGGCCTATTCTCTTGACACAGACTCGTGCATCAATGCGTTGCGAAGGTTCATCTGTCGAAGATGACAATGGCACCAACTTTGTGGGAGCAGAAAGGGAGCTGTGAGAAGCCTTAGCCTCTTTAAATCATGACTGCATTGAAAGAGCCTTGTCCAAGAAGGGAATCAAGTGGAGCTTTAACCCTCCAGCTGGGTCACATCACGGTGGCGCATGGGAGCGCATGATACGGATGATCAGGAAGATCTTGTGCTCTGTGCTCCGTCAGCAAACCTTGGATAACGAAGGGTTCCATACCGTGCTCTGTGAGGCTGAAGCTATGCGTAACGATCGCCCCATCACAGGACTGTGAGAGAATCCCAATGATCTTGAGGCATTGACGCCAAACCATCTCAAAGGAAAACCAGTTCTCCCACCAGGACTGTTCGACAAAAGGGATGTTTACGCAAGAAGAAGGTGGAAACAAACCCAGTACATCTCGGATCTCTTTTGGAAGAGGTGGATCCGCGAGTACTTGCCGCTTTTACAGGAGCGTCAAAAATGGAACCAGGAGAAGAGGAATTTTGTTCCTGGAGACCTGGTCATGGTTGCGGACTCCACAGCACCACGTGGGTCATGGATGCTAGGAAGAGTCCTGGAAACCTTCCCTGATAAGAGAGGTCTGGTATGTGTGGTTCGTTTGAAGACCAAGACAAACATCATTGAACGACCCATAACTAAAATATGCTTGCTTAATGAAGCTAAAGAGTAATTGGTTCCCATTTCATATGGGCTATATTTTCGGTATTTATGGCTCTTTTGAATTTGGTGTAATTGCTCTGGCAGACGCAATTAGGGGCTGGAGTGTATGAGCCATATTCATTTTGTATTATTTTATGTAATTTTGTCCTGTGCCACTAGAGGGCTGTATGTGCTTTGTGGCTCAGCTGATCTCGGGTCAGCCCGGGTAGGTCATTTAACTTAGAGGAAACCCAAATACAGGTGTTGCTGATTTGGGAAGCAAACAGTTCTCGACTGTGACTTTGTGCCTTGCCTTTGTGGTGAGCAATTCGGTTTGTTGTTTTGGTTACATGTATTATGAGTTAAGATATTGCCACTGTATGATATATGGAGGAAAATAAACTTGCTAGATAATAGTAACATTACTGAACTCTCCGTTTGTTTTGTGTGAGGCCGCATGGGTACACGTCTAAACTTAATCCGCTGTATTAGCAACCAGTACTAGACATCGTTTAGGACTTAGTCAGTACAGTTGCAATTGCAAGTTAAGTCAAAATTATGAGTTAAAAAGTCAGAATTGCGTGATATAAAGTCCGAATTCCATGATGTAAAGTTGCAATTGCGAGTTATAAAGTCAGAAGTACGAGATAAAAAGACGCAATTGCGATTTATAAAGTCAGAATTGTGTGATATAAAGTAATAATTGCGTGATATAAAGTCGCAACTGCGAGTTAAGTCAGAAGTACGACTTATAAAGTCAGAATTGTGTGATATAAAGTCAGAATTACGTGATAGAAAGTTGCAATTGCGAGGTATAAAGTCAGAATTGCCTGACATAAAGTCAAATACAATACTAAATACAAAACACAGATGAACACTGATTAACAGAACAAAGGTGAAACAAATGACAATGATGACTAAACAGGTGTTAAAACTTAACTGATAATGACAGTAACCATGGATACAAATGAGTGGCAGGAAAACAGCCCATATGAAAAAAACCTGCATGGTTCATATACAGCAACCATATATCTTCCTTACTTAAATCGGCCAGAATTACCTTCTGTGTTTCATGTAAGGCCAATACATGTCCTATACAAAATCAGACCGATTATGGCCACTTTCATACTAAATAGCACACATACAACTTGTAGGGGATTTTTGCGTTATATTATATGAATACTGTAAAAAGTCTTATATGAGTTTTAATTCAATTCAATTTAATTCAAATTTATTTGTATAGCGCTTTTCACAATACATATTGTTTCAAAGCAGCTTTACAGAAAGTGCATTTCATAAATGTACATAGAAAAATACAGTTAGTTAATCATGTATTAAAGGTACCGTATTATGCCCCTTTTCACAAGATGTAAAATAAGTCTCTGATGTCCCCAGAGTGTGTATGTGAAGTTTCAGCTCAAAATACCCAACAGATAATTTTTTACAGCATGTTTAAATTGTCATTTTTTGGGGCTCAGAAAAACGCGCTGTTTTAGTGTGTGCCCTTTAAATGCAAATGAGCTGCTGCTGCCGGCACAGGGGGCGGAGCCTCACGAGCTCGCGCTCAGTCTCTCAGGACAATTTCATCTCACGGAATGATGATAATATCAGAAACTCTCAGTAACGGTGTTCATTTCGAGTCGGACAATAATGCCTACAGAGTCAGAGTGCTGTATAGAGATGAAACAGGTATAGATTAGTAGTTTAATTACGGTTATTATAACGTATTTGTCATCTGCTTGTATGTATCCATTATTTATTAATAGCCTACAAGTCTGCTGTTGAATGATGATCAAACATATACTGATGAGTTTAATAAAGTTTATTGTACATCACACAAAAGATGCGTCAATTTTACTTCAGAAAATCACCGTAAGAGCTGAGTAAACACAGTAAGTTATAAGAAGTGCGCAAGTACATAAACGAATTTCGGTAGAGTTGAGGGAGCATTCCTGTGGGCGGAGGTTAGTCAAAAAACGGTTCTAGTGACGTCATTAAAGAAGGAAGTAGAGGGATGTAGTCCAAACGGGCCGTTCGATGTAGGCGACTTCTGTTAAATAAAATATCTCGCTTGGCATTGAACTTTGAGCTTTATAATTTAACAGATATTATTTATGCTCTAACTGCTGTTACACACTAACTAAAGTTTGAAACATGGGATCACGAAGAACGGGACCTTTAATTTAGGGCATAACATATCGCCAGCATCGAGTCGTCTCTTCACGGGTGTTGGGGCATCTGAAGTTTCCATGAGAGGCTGGATACAAACTGGAGCTTACGAACTCTATTTACCTCGGGACTAGCGTCCTGAGATAACAACAGAAAAGCAGATGGGAAATAATTAGCATAGCTGCTGTTCATAATATTAATGCATTCGATCCGATTCAACTGTAGTATAAAAGGTAAGTATTGTGTGAATGCTTGGCTAAAGAGATGCGTCTTTAATCTAGTTTTAAAATGGGACAGCGAGTCGGAGCCTCGAACAATATCAGGAAGGCCATTCCAGACTTTAGGAGCTAAATGTGAAAACGCCCTCCCTCCTTTAGTGAACTTAGATATCCTAGGAATGACCAGAAGCCTCGAATTTAGTGATCTTAAAGAGCGCGATGGATTGTAGGGCGATAGAAGTTCCGTTAAATACCCAGGAGCTAAACCATTTAGGGCTTTATAGGTCAGTAGCAATACTTTGTAATTGATACGGAACTTAATAGGTAACCAGTGTAGAGATGATAAAATTGGTGTTATATGATCATATTTTCTTGACCTAGTAAGAACTCTAGAAGCTGCATTTTGGACTAACTGTAGCTTGTTTATTGAGGATGCAGGACAACCAGCTAATAAAGCATTACAGTAATCTAGTCTCGAGGTCATGAATGCATGAACTAACTTTTCTGCATCAGAAACAGATAGCATATTACGTAGCAATGTTTCTAAGGTGGAAAAAGGCTGTTCTTGTAACATACGAAATATGATTTTCGAAAGACAAGTTGCGGTCTAGTATAACACCCAGGTCTTTTACTGTAGTGGATAAAGTAACAGGACATCCTTCTAAATTAAAGTTGTATTGTAAGAGGTGTTGTGGGCAGTTTTTTGGACCAATAAGTAATATCTCCGTTTTATCTGAATTTAATAGCAGAAAATTACACGTCATCCAGTATTTTATATCTTTAACACACTCTGTCAATTTAGATACTTTAGTGTTTTCATCTGGTCGTGATGAAATATATAATTGAGTGTCATCAGCATAACAGTGGAAATTAATTCCATGTTTTCTTATAATATTACCAAGTGGCATCATATATATTGAGAATAGCAGAGGGCTTAACACAGATCCTTGCGGCACTCCATAGTTTACTGACATTATCTATGACAAAAGTATGCAAATGTGTATGGTATTAGTAGAAAATAACTGATATTCATATATTAATCATTTAAAGTTTTATATTGAATCATATGCTAATCAAATTAAAGTCATATAGAATTTATACACATTTTGTGTCATTTGTTTATGTGTTTCATACAGATTTCATGTTTTGATGACCAACATCTGATTCACTTATATGCAGTTGGCAAATTTTTAAATTGTACAGTGCAGAAGCTGGTTCGAGGATTACTGTCAGAATATCACTGACCTTTATGAGGACTGTTCATTTTCCTACAGGATTTGAAAGAGCAGTTGAAAAGCAATGACATTGTAAGACCATGTATTTACATTAATTGTGAACTGTCTGGGCCTGTTGTTTGTGAGCAAATCATAACATAATATTGCAAATGAACAAAGTTGAGTCAAATATATTTCTAGAACAGTGATTAAAATGTTGAAAATTGTCTGGAATATGTTTTTGTATATGTGACATGAACTCTGGTGGTAATGCCCTCTAAAAACTTTTAATATGATTTACTCAATTTTTTTGGTGAAACATTTTTACACTTAGAATATTGATTAAATTTTTAAGCAGTGAAATCAATTACATACACTGTATTAACTGAGTAAATGTAAGTAAAACAAATTAAATAGATCTGAGTAACTGCATTTGGTACATTAACAAATAAAATTGAGTAGAAATAAGTGATGAGTAGGGGGGGGGGGTTATTTAAAAACAAATATTTATTAGTGTATATATATATTTATTAGTAATAATAATATTAACTGTGTTTATATGCGAGTAATATTAACTTTTTTATTTCCTCTAAACCTTTGTAAAAATATTCCATACAACCACCGGTATAACTACATGACATTGGCCTTTATTGTCATGAGTAGCCTACAGCAATACAGCATATTTTATACTATTTTTCACATATACAATATTGCCTACATCTAAACTCATGTAACAAACATTTTCGAAGTAAAAATTAAACATTTAGGCCTAAACATTCAAGTAATTCAATTGTAATCAACCAGTCTGTTATCCAGTATCCACCGGATCAGCGCTGGTTCCCGTGCCGGAGATGGACTCGCCTCTGAACCTCTAACTTTACACCGCCATCCTGCGTCACTCACAGCCGAAAGATGCTGCGACACGACTGACTCCATAACCTGCCAATAAACAAACAATGTACAGTTCTGAGGACATTTTATCATCCAAATTAGTTATATTCATTATCTTTAGGAATATAGTCGTGTGTTTTTTATGCAAGGCGTTAACAGTTACAATCATGCGAAAAGACAGGCGCGAGTCGACACTCGTTTAACTCGTTTAATGTGAGTAACATTGCGTCTCTGTATGTTCTTTCGTATTAAATAAAATAATTTAAAGCACATTAATGATTATACAGATAAAATAAAACATACACACACCTGAATTTCACAGAGGAAATGCACCAATTCTCTGCCGCTGAGAAGAGAAGAGGAGAACTGTTCTGGAGACTGGAGAGAGTTCAAACAGCACGCGCTCACTCAACCATTGAGTTGTCTTCACGTCAGAGGGTGGGGGAGGGGTGCATTGTTTTAATTGAGTAAACTTAATCAGTTTCTTATGCATGTGAAATATAAATAATATTGATTTTATTTAAGTAATATTTGTGGTTCTTGAAACAGATTAATTTAATTATCCATTCTCAAATATTGTGATGGAAATTTCACAAATATATTAGCTAAGTGTATTTTAAATAAATAATTGGTTAGTCAAATACTAAATTATTTTAGTGAAAAACTTCAAACTTAAATATAACTGTAAATTTCAGACAAAATTAATTTAATTATTAATTATTATTAATTAATTAATTAATTAAAATAATTGACTAAAACTCCAACAATTCATTTTGTCTGAAATTTACAGTTATATTTAAGTTTGAAGTTTTTCACTAAAATAATTTAGTATTTGACTAACCAATTATTGAGCTTGTTCAACTTGTTCAATATTGAGTAGGTTCAACTCAAAACTATCAAGTAAATGATATTCAGCGATTTTATTAAGTTAATAAAGTTAATTATTACTGTGATATTTATTAAGCCACTGAATTATTTTTTAGAGTGATAAGCATAAGAATCACTTCGACATTTAGGAAAGTTTTATGTTTGTAGGTTAAGAATAGAACTGTTGTATACCATAGTAGTACTGTGATAAATTTTAGAGAAATTGTCACAAATGAAAATGAAATCTGGTGATGCAGGATTTAAAATGAAAACTAGTGATATGTGAAATACGCAACTGTATCTTGTAGAATACACTCTAATAAATAATTTTGTAATTAAAATGTGTGCTTGTGTGTGTAGTTTAAATGTTGTGTTTCATCTAAGGCATATAACCATGATTGACTACAGGCACAAAAATGTCCCTTACAATATTCTGTTGAACATATAAGAATCACAGGTGTTTTTAGCAAACCTTTTCCATATGGGAGAACAAAGGAAGACATGTGACTAGTGAAAACAAGACTCAGAACACAACTGTGACAGATTTATTGGCCGATAAATCTAAATCCAATTTTTTTAATTATTTTTGAGAGCCTGATTACAAAAACAAAAGTCTCAATATGTCCCAATCACACAATTATAATTTTCTCATGATCATTTTATGTAGCCGACATGACAGACTTTCACTACTTTACTGCATTTTCATTTTTGAAGTGATTTCAATCATATTTCACGCAGTTCAAAACCATCATGTTGAACAGTGCGCATCTGAAGAGTCTCAGCTGAAGGAAATAAAACATTATTTATTACATTTATTATATTCGCCAAATTTCCTTATCGGGCCAATAACGATAACATTAAAAATGAACATATATCCGCCGATACCGATATGGTGGCCGATATATCCTGCATCCCTATAATGTCTTTTTTTCTATTATTTTGTTGTGTCTGTATTACAAACGTCAAGGAGAAGCACCCAGCATGCACCTACTTGTATTTGCATAGGTAAATAACTGCAGAAGAGTCAAAAAAGACTTTTGCATGATCTGAAAATATACTCTGCTAATCACAAACACATACTGCATTTACACAAATACAAGTGACCTCAAAACTAACAAAGAGCAAATCTATAACGCTTTGCATCTCCAAACTCAATGTCATACTAGTGAAAAACAACAATGCAATAACTGCAAGTTAATTTGAGAAGTAAAACTTTAAAGGAGAATAGATTTCAGAAACATCTGTAAATGATGAATAAAGTACTTTCTATCTTTCTGAGGCGACACTGTTTGTTTTGCATAGACTTGTGAATCACTTTGTCCTTCATTTACATGCTCCTCAAGGACATTTAAACTGAAAAATAAAGATAGATTAAGATTACACGCACCACAAGCCACCCAAAACAATTAAAGTTAATCTGTTTATCTCTTCATATTAATTATTTATGTCAAAATTATAGAAAAGACATTCTCTGGTTGTTATATTAGTTATGGAATCATGGCTACTATCACCTGTTCAATGTTTTGATGCAAATTTATGTCTGATCTGCCACTGAAGATCAATCTGAGATCAATCTGAGATCAAACTGAGATCAATCAATCTGAGATCAATCAATCTGAGATCAATCTGAGATCAATCAATCTGAGATCGACACTCTGCAGGAACTAAATCATGGAACATTTAAATTTACAGAAGGCATGATGACTGATATTCTTGTATATTAAACTAGTTTAAATGTGTAACATCTGCTTCAAAGTATAACAATGACTCATATGATAATTAGTGTTTCTAAGACGGTCTACCAGAAGACACCTGTAGGAGGAGCCTCAAAAAATGATTCAATGTGCACTTTGCATATCTGAGAGTTAAATTCCCTTCTTGACGTAGATAACCCATTTAAAGAGGACAAGATTGAGAAACATCCTGATAACTCGCTATCACTACAGGACCGGTGGGCCTAAACTTCATCCGTCGAGACTTAATTCAGAAGAGAACTGGTAATTACACTCTACTTTTACAGATGCAACTTCACACTTTCTCCACTGATTAATAATGTTGTAATGACAATTCCATCAACAGATTTTATGGATGTTTTGTTATTAATCAACTCTCTTTTCTGAGCATCACCTGTTCTTGTTGTAGATAGACATTTTACTGCATTATTTTTTTATGTTTTCATAATTTGGCTACACGGCAAAGAACACATCCATCAAACATGAAATTATGCACTTTTCCTCATACAAATACATTTAACCTAAGAAAACCTAAATTTAACCTAACCTCTTTTTTGTATTTTTAATTTTTTTCAGTGGCAAAACTTCTGGCAAGATGATGGACCAAATTTGTCTTCCTCTGCTTTCTCTTTCAGGTAAAAGCATTATGCAAAACATTAAAATAAACAGAGAAATTACACCAAATGGTTTACATATTTTTGCCGTTTTACATTCAGTGATATTACGACAAACTGTTCTGTGTAATATCCTACAAATCTTTGTAGAGGAATCTTTGTGAGATTTGTCCACATGTCAAAGTAATCAAGCCAATAATAATTCAGGTTGTCTACTATCAACGGACAGTTAAAGAAAGCATCTACGAAAGAGAGCCAAGGAAAAATTACTTCTCAAAATTCAAAAAGCTGTCCAGACAAGAGCCGTCACTAGCGGCCGATTATTCTGAAGGTTAATCAAGTAATAAACAAACTTAAATGAACTACAAAAAATAAGCCTTAATTTAATATATATACAGTGCTATGCATAAGTTTAGACACCCATGTTAAAGTTGACTAAAAAGAGGAATAAAAAATTGGCATGGAGTACTTTCCATAAGATCATCTCTCAATGCAAATCAAACCAGCTATTAGGCTAACTGAAATAAAACCATGCCAATCCCTAGGTATGGTGAAGGCTATGTGATGATGTGGGGCTATTTTAATTCCAAAGGCCAAGGGAACTTTATCAGGATGCATATTATCCTGGATCCATGAAGTAACTGGCCTTTAAAAATAAAAATCTGCCTGCCTCTATGGGAATTTAACATAGGGGTGTCCAGACTTATGCACCCTGTATTTTTAAGGAAGAACATTTATTTATTTACGATACATTATTCATTCACAAAGAAAATTGGTGTCCTTAAAGGTTGGATTTTTCCAAATTTTTTTAATTAAGGCATTAAGTTCAATTTCCAAAAGATGATTTTTTATTCCTCTTTTTAGTCAACTTTAGCATGGGTGTCTAAACTTATGCATAGCACTGTATTTATGGCTTCCTCTGGTTATATATTTATTTGGGAACAATGACTGTATCCAAAAAAGGAAAACAATAAGTATATAATATTATTGAACAACACTGTTAAAATACAGTGTATAATGCAAGTTTTATAGTTTGTTATTTTAAATAATTATTTGTTATGATTGTTTATAATAATAGTAATATTGTGGATGAACTTCTTAACCAGAGAACATTAACACACTGCAATTGTTGTTTTACACTTTAAATAAAAAATGTAAAATTAAATCCTTATTTAATCTTGGACAAACTTTATTCTAAAGTGCGCCTATTATGCTATATTAATTTCCTCATAACACACACAGCTCTTTTCTCTCAGTGTCTGAAACGCTTCATAAAGATTCAGTCTCTCTAAGCCCCGCCTCTCTGAGAGCTGCTCTGCTCTGACTGGTCAGAAACCAAACCAAACTCATTATCATATCTGAATCTCAGCTCTTGACACACAGTGATACGAACAGTAACGATGGCGTGGGTTTTACCGTATCAATCTCATCAAAGTGGATTTGCTTTGTCAGCAGAAAACAGCGTCTTCTCAACATGAACAACACGAACCAAACTCTGCCAGTCTCAGATAAACTACAGTGTTTGAGGGCGGGGCTAAGAGACGCTGTTCAGTCAATCAAGACCACAAGCTGGCATTATGCAAATTGGTTACAAACCTATGCGGGTTCAGCAGGAAGTGAGACTGAATTACTGACGACACGTTTCAGTTCAGAATCAAGTCTTTCGTTTAGACGAAAACACCTCGGTTACGACTGTAACCTCGGTTCCCTGAAGAGGGAACGAGACGCTGCGTCGAACTGACGCAAAGGGTACGCTTTGCGTGATGATGTCTTGAAGCACATGTAAAATCAGTCCAATGGTGTGGCGGAACGTCAGAGGCGGGTGACGTCATGAACCAGGAAACTATAAAGCCTGTCCAAAACCAAGCAGCACTAGCTTCTTAAGGTCTGAACAAGTCGCTTACAGGCACGTAGGAGATATGGCAGGTGACGCAGCATCTCGTTCCCTCTACAGGGAACCGAGGTTACAGTCGTAACCGAGGCGTTCCCTTTCAAGGGAACTCACGCTGCGTCGAATTGACGCTAAGGGAACTTCTATACCACGCCGCCATACTCCTAGTTGAGTGGGACCGAACCGCCATAGGAGAAGGCTGTCCGGTCGACTCATAAGCAAGTGAGATGGCCTCGACTGC
The DNA here is from genome assembly GCF_949319135.1 of Squalius cephalus. NCBI lineage: Eukaryota > Metazoa > Chordata > Actinopteri > Cypriniformes > Leuciscidae > Squalius > Squalius cephalus. Next base: position 1,912,209 of record NC_137124.1, read on the forward strand.
CCACTTGCTCATTCTCTGCTTGGATGCTGGGGACCTTTTATTAGGGGGTCCAAAACATACAAATAGTTGTTCAGTTTTACGCCACAGGGCAGCTCTGTGGACATAAGCATCAAGTGCACTAACTGGGCATAGCAGATTGTTCTTTTCCTGGTCCGGTTCTGCAGTACTATGGATCTGGCCACGTTAGTGGGGACCTTAGGAACATAACCTGGTCTGGGATGGAGGAACGCTTTCACCATGCCAGGAGCAAATTCCAAGCACGAGAGTGCCACCGACAAAGCCTGAAGATCTCCTATTCTTTTAAGAGATGAGATAGCGAGGAGGAACAGAGCTTTCAAAGTAAGAAACCTGGCTGGAACCTCCTCCAAAGGCTTGAAGGGAGCCTAGGAAAGGCCTTGAAGGACAATGGCCAAATCCCATGTCGGAACCCTAGGGCGAGTAGCAGGCCTCAGCCTCAAAGTGCCACAGAGGAAACGAGATACCAAGGGGTCTTTACCCAAAGACATTCCACCCAAAGGAATGTGGTAAGCACCTATAGCCGCCACATAAACCTTTAAAGTGGATGGGGATAGACCTGCAGTGAACCGCTCCTGCAGGAACTCCAGCACTGTACCAACCGGGCAGTTAACTGGGTCCAACGGACGGTCACTACACCATGAAGTGAAAACCTTCCACTTCAGGGCATAAAGTTTCCTCGTGAAGGGAGCTCTGGATTGAAGGATGCCCTCTACAACCTCAGTTGAAAGACCTGACCCTATGAACTGGGCCCCCTCAGAGGCCAAGCCCACAGATTCCATAGTTCGGGTCGAGGGTGAAGAATAGAGCCCTCTGCTTGGGACAGAAGGTCCCTCCTGACGGGAAGCTCCAGTGGGCGCCCGTCGAGGAGAGACACTAAGTCGGGAAACCAAACTCTGCCCGGCCAACGGGGGGCTATAAGGAGTAGGCATAGATGGTCCCTGCGAACTCTCTCCAGAACTCCTGGGAACAGAGCGATCAGGGGCAAAGCGTACAAAAGTAGCCTCTGCCACGTCTATATCATCGCATCCAGTCCGAGAGGAGCTGGATGCGTGAGGGAGAACCAGAGTGGAGAGTAAGATGTCTCTCGAGACGCAAACAGATCCACTTGTGCCCGGCCGAATACCCTCCATATCTGCTCCATCACCTCGGGGTGGAGCCTCTATTCCCCGGGCCTCGGCCCCTGTCTCGACAGGACGTCTGCTCCTATATTCTGGGCTCCAGGGATGTAAGCTGCTCTGATTTAAAGCAGCTTCCCCTGAGACCACAGGAAGATTTGGTGTGCCAGTTTGCACAGCGGACGCGAGCGCAAACCCCCCTGGTGATTTATATAGGCGACCACCAATGTGTTGTCTGATCGGACCAACACATGGTGGCCCCTTAGGCCCCTTGGGAGGAAATTCTTGAGGGCAAGAAATACAGCCAGCATCTCCAGGCGATTGATATGCCAGGAGAGATGATGGAACCCCCATAGACCCTGAGCTGAGCGTCCTTCTAGGATCGCTCCCCAGCCCATGAGGGAAGCATCTGTCATTAGCATCTTGTGACGACAAGGAGCTCCCAACACGGGACCTTGGGACAGGAACCAAGGTTTCTTCCACATAACCAGGGCCCGTAGGCATCGTCGCGTAACCCTGATCATGTGAAAGGGGTTGCCCCTCAGGGAAAACCCTTTGGTCCTGAGCCACCACTGTAGGGGTCTCATGTACAGCAGGCCAAAAGGAATCACGTTGGACGCTGCTGCCATCAAACCCAACAGTCTCTGGAACTGTTTGACAGTGAGTGACTGGCCTAGCTTTATCCTTTTCACAGCTGACAGGATAGACTTTATGCGTGCAGGTGATAGGCATGCCCGCATCGACATAGAATCCCAAACCACGCCTATAAAAGTGGTCCTCTGTAGTGGAGAAAGCACACTCTTCTTGGCGTTTAGCCTTAACCACAATTCTCTCATGTGCGCGAGAATGACATCTCGATGCCGAACCGCCAACTGATGCGACTGAGCTAGAATCAACCAATCGTCGATGTAGTTCATGATGCGAATACCCTGCAGACGAAGTGGTGCCAGGGCTGCATCTACGCATTTCGTGAAAGTGCGGGGTGCTAGTGCTAGGCCGAACGGAAGAACTCGATATTGGTAAGCTTTGCTCCCGAAAGCAATCCTCAGAAACTTCCTCTGATATGGAAGGATGGAAATGTGGAAGTATGCATCCTAGAGATCTATCGTGACAAACCAGTCCTCGGATCTGATCTGTGGCATGATCTGTCTCAATGTTAACATTTTGAACTTTAATTGCATGATTGACTCGTTCAGGACTCTCAGATCCAAAATGGGACGCAACCCCCCATCCTTCTTTGGAACGATGAAATACCGATTGTAAAACCCGGTGTCCCTGCTGGAGGGAGCTACATGTTCTATGGCCCCTTTCTCTAGCAGGGTTTTCACTTCTTGTTCCATTACCAGAACCTGCTCGGGGCCTACCACAGTGGACAGGACCCCCATAAACCTGGGCGGGCGAGACCCGAACTGTATTTGATAACCCTTTCCTATGGTCTGCAGGACCCAACGAGAAATATTTGGCAGTAGTTTCCACGCTGCCAAAAATTATACTAGAGGTACCAGCCTATCGACGCACCGACGAGGAATGACTGAACTGACTGGTCTGGGACCCTCCTAGGAGGGGACGGACATCCCGGGACCACTATGTTTCCGGGTGGCCTCTGAGATATGTGCTCACCGGAGACCTCTGCGCCCTGAAGCACACGAGGTGGCAGGGTTAGCATAACGGTCCCCTGAGGGCACCGAAGGGAGACGGGCACTGTATAGTGAGGTGTTGACCGCTCTACTTCGGGGGGGGACTACCTTCATTTGGCCTGCGCCCTCGGGCGTTTCCCGCAGCCCCTTGAAGGGGTAAGATCCGTCTTACCCCTTGAAGGCTGCGGTTGAGCGAAGCCATGCTCTGTTTTTGAGTGGTGCGGTGTGAGGAGCTGGCTTTAGACGTTTGGGGCTGCTCCCGCTCAGCAGCCCTAGAGACATGAGTTCGGCAGGGCAGGAGTTTCTGGAATGCAGCCGCTTGCTTGGCTGATTCCTGAAACCTCTCGTCGACCGAGTTCACGGAATCGCCGAAGAGGCCAGTGGGAGAAATAGGAGCGTCCATCAAAAAATTCTTGTCTTTCTCTTTAATGTTGCTCAAATTCAACCAGAGATGTCTCTCAGTGGCCACCAGGGCTGCCAAAGACCAGCCGATAGTTTTAGCCGTCACCTCGGCGGCCCTGAGAGACAAATCTGTGGCCCGACGCAGTTCGCAAACCGCGCCTGGGCCAATACCCCCCGCCCTCATCCAGGTCTCCTAACAGTTCGGCTTGGTAAGCCTGCAGCAGCGACATAGTGTGAAGGCACGCTGCAGCCTGACCAGCTGACGCATAAGCCTTACCCACCAAAGCTGAAGTAACTCTAACGGGCTTGGTGGGTAATACCGGGGCCTTAAGGGAAGATGCTGATTCAGGGGAGAGATAGCTCGCAAGCGTCTCTTCCACCTTTGGCATCTCCCCATAACCGTGCTCTTTATAATTCGATATAGAGGAATAGTGATATGTTTGTGTTCTGTAGACTCTACATGAAAATGGTTTCTCCCACGATCTCGACATCTTGGTGTGGAGATCGGGGAAAAATGGAAGGCCCCGGCGTTGAGGTTGTGAACGAGAGGGCAGGAAACGTTTGTCCAGTTTGCTTTTAGAGCGAACGTCCTGCTTATCTGCCAGCCAATCGATGTGTAATCTTTTGACTGCTCTTGTTACAACCTCAACAAGCTCCTCAAATGCATGAGACTGAGGTGGCGAATCATCAGTATCCCGTGCATCGACACTAACAACATCTAATTCCTCGGAACTAGATAGCTGTAGTGTTTGTGCCTCAATCGGGGTGGAAGAAACCGCAACGCGTGCTTCCGAACCCCGAGAGAAGGCACTGGATCTGTCAGGTGAAGGCAGAGATAAGGCTGGGCCCGTCTCTAACCCCGCTGACAGGCCCCAAGTCTGAAGCCTTCGCTGTGCCTCGGCAGTAGTGGGACCTGAGCCTTGGGGACCGCGAGCCTGAGCGTCCTCGCTAAAGAACGCCAGGTGGGATCGGAGTGTCCGCAATGGAAGCACTTCACAGTGCTGACCGTGCATGCTCCTCACCCAAACAAACAATGCACAAAACATGCGTGTCCCCACCCGTTAAATAACGCGGGCAGGGGTGCACACACATTCTGAACTGTTGCTTACTCGCCATGATATATATATATTGTAACAGACAACACCAAATAGACAGATACACTATACACAGAGCGCTTGTGAAGACACAGAAGCTAGCGCTGCTTTGTTTTGGACAGGCTTTATAGTTTCCTGGTTCATGACGTCACCCGCCTCGGACGTTCCGCCACACCATTGGACTGATTTTACATGTGCTTCAAGACATCATCACGCAAAGCGTTCCCTTAGCGTCAATTTGACGCAGCGCGAGTTCCCTTGAAGGGGAACTCCATTTATCTTTGATCTTTGCAGAGCTTTTACATTCACAAACGGCTCTATTACACACTGTATGAAAGGGAATATATCCCGAAAGCATAATAGGAGCACATTAAAATCAAGATTAAACAATCTCAAATATTTTAGCACTGCTTTACAAAAGAAATTCTACAGTGACTGTAATTTCTTAAACGAACACCAAAATCAAAGACAACAAGAACTTGTTCAACAATGATAAAAAATAAAAAATCCCGCCAAATAGAAACAAATACATTGAGTGGAACCTTTAAGAAAATAATATCTAAAAAGCTTGAAATGAGTGTATTCTGTCGACAGGATTCCTCTCACTAACTCTGTGTGATCCACACGATTATGTTCTGATCCGCGAGTCGATGCCGTGGGGAAAAGCTCAAAATTACTGCAGGGAAAACCACATCGACCTGGCCACGGTTCAGAGCAATGAAGACTGGACCACTCTGCAAGAAGTCTCGGATGAAGAAAGGTTTTCTTCATTTTCCTGGATTGGACTGTACAATGACATCAACAGCTGGCGTTGGTCTTATCAAGACGAGAGTGTGGTGTTTAAGTCCTGGGAATTGGGCCAGCCGGATAACTACGGTGGGCACGAGGAGTGTGGCGCAATATTTTACCCTGGATACTGGAGGGATTACGACTGCGATCTCACTAGATATTTCGTGTGTAGTGACGGTGAGAAGCATTATTTATTGATGCGCATTATTTTTAGTCTATGCATTTATTACATATCCATCTATTTATTTATGTAGCAGACGCTTTTATCTAAAGAAACTTTCAAATGAGGAATACGGAATGCATGAAGACATTAATATAATGACATTAGGGGTGGAAAATATAAGTAAAAATTTATATCACAATTAGGCAGGATCATGAATTATGTGCAAACGATTAATTGACATATTAAAGATTTAATTCTGCTAGAGTTTAAGCCAATACATTATTTATTTACTCAGAATCGTATACAATATAATAATAAAATCAGCCCATATGATGTATAATTAATTAATTATAATATAATATAATATAATATAATATAATATAATATAATATAATATAATATAATGCAACAATACAATACAATTTAATGTAATAATATTTAATATACTGCAGTCTTATTAAACCAACAAACCTTTATAACAGTGTTTTTTTTTTTGTTTTTTTTTTGGCAAAATGTCGAATAACCACAATCAGATGATTAATCAATAATCGTGACAGGCCTAATCATGGTATTATTCAACATTTTTAAAATAATGATAAAGCTATAAATTAGGGATGCACCGATATGAAAATTTTGGCCGAGACCGAAAACCGATAATTCTTTATATTTGAAAGCCGATAATCGATATATTGGCCGATAAAGCAAAATTTTTTTTTAATTTTTTTGAGCCTGATTACAAAAACAAAAGTCTCACCATTAAAAGCCACATCCCAAACACACAATTATAAAGTTCAAAATTTAATTTTTTGTAGCCGATATAACAGACCTGCACTACTTAACTGGTTTTTTTCTACTTTATGTGCTCTTTAAGTTATTCCAATCATATTTCAAGCGATTCAAACCCATCATGTTGAACAGTGCGCATCTGAAGAGTCTCAGCTGAAGGAAATAATACATTATTTACCGGCTTTAATATATCGGCCACATTTTTTTATCGGGCCGATAACTATAACATTAAAAATGATCATATATCGGCCGATACCGATATGGTGGCCGATATATATCCTGCATCCCTAGTATAAAGTAAAGTTGAACAAAATTGCTTTATTTTGAAAGGAAAGAGTAACTTGCAGTTCAGATGTTGATCAGATTGGGCGTTTGTGTTCATGTGTGCAACAACTCAATAGAAGGATGTGCGCAATCATATTTAGTCTGCGATTACATTCACAAATTGGGTAAATGTGATCTTTAACGTCGTGGCGCTGGAGATTCAGCATTGCAGTTTTACATATTTGTATGGTTTATCGTTTTATCCAGTATTTCACCCACCCCTAAATCACATTGTCTTACATTTAAATAATACTACATTTATATAATCAGTTAATAACACAATGACCTCTCAACTGGAACTCTAGTCTATATCAGACTTATTATTTTATTAGGGATGCACGATATATCGGCCACCATATCGGTATCGGACGATATATGTTCATTTTTAATGGGAAGAAAATAAGAAAATGTGGCCGATATATTAAAGCTGATAAATAATGTATTATTTCCTTCAGCTGAGACTCTTCAGATGCGCACTGTTTGAATTGCTTGAAATATGATTGGACTGACATCAGAAAAGAAAAAATACAATCAAGTAGTGCAACATTTAAGCCTGTCATATCGGCTACATAAAATTATCATGAGAACTTTATAATTGTGTGTTTGGGACATGGCTTTTAATGGTGAGACTTTTGTTTTTGTAATCAGGCTCTCAAAAATTATAGAAAAATTTAATTTAGATTTATCGGCCAATATATCGGTTATCGGCTTTCAGATATAAAGAATTATCGGTTGTTGGCCAAAACTTTCATATCGGTGCATCCCTAAATTTTATACTTTAAAAATTCTCAAAACAGACATAAAAGTCAAAATAGGAGATTAAAGGGATTGTTCCCCCAAAAATACAAGTGTTTGTCAATAACTGACCATCATGTCATTCCAAGTCTTTCGTGAAACACACACAAAAAAAAATGTATACAGGTTTGTACACAAAAAAATATTTGGTAGTAAGATTTACAACTTTCACTCAGAAATTGCTAGTAAATTTCACAAATAATTACAAAGAAATGCCAAGTAACACACGGCATTTTGAAGTAGAATAAATAAAACATTTTTCTTGTAAAACACTTATTTACACCTTTGAACTATCCCTTTATACTCTCATTTTATCCATGCTGGGTCCATGTAAACTATGGAAATATAATTGAAAAACTGATTTCTGGAAACATATTTTGGCAGGTTTAAGAGGCTCACACTCGTTAGAGAAAATGATTTTAAAAACTAGCTTGTCATGCCTCTCGACTCTGTTTTTCACAGAAAGAACCAACGCAACAGAGAAACTGGTTTTCATCAAAACTCAAAAGACGTGGCTCAACGCCCAGGCGTATTGCAGAGAGCATCACACAGACCTGGCCACTGTTAGCAGTCTAAACAACAAACAGATCGTCAGCTTGATAAATGGGTTCGAGCCCTGGTTCGGACTGTACCGGGACTCGTGGAAGTGGTCAGATCAGGCCAGCTTTACTTCTTCAACCCAACTCACTGCTCAGAGACTCAACGGGGCGGGACTAAACTGTGCCGGTGTATATTATTATAGTAATTCTATTAACAATTACTATTGCACTGCATCGTATTACTTCTACTGCAGCACTGGTAAGTCCTTTACTTCCCTTCTTATCATTGTTTGTTGACAAAAACTCAACATGACTGTTCATTTAATAAGGGTTTCCCAAACTGGTGGTTCATGAGAGAACTGTGAAAAGCTAATAATTAATTAAATCATAAAAATTGTAAATTTAAATATTAATATTATACATTTATACATATATTTTTATAAAAAACGCAAATGCCTATGTATAAATAGGGAGGCACTCCAAAAACCCTCCTTAACCATTTAGGTCAGAAACCTGAAAATAGCTGTTTTTTTTTCCTAAATGTTTCAGTTGTCGAAAATTTCTGTGCATCCCTATTTATAAATATGATAATTTATAATAATACAACAACACATTCACATGTTCACAGTTCTCTGATGTTGGTTAATGGTCACCAGACATGAATATAAACTAAAATATTTCATATTTTTCTTAGTGTTTTATTTTCAAATCATTCATGTTAATTTGACACTTATGATTTAATTATATACACCAATCTTAAAATCGGTTCCACATTTTTGGTTCGGGGAGCTCTGATTGGTCGTCCACTGATCGCTTTCAGCCGATAATGGCTTTAGGAAGTTCGTCTTCACATCAGCACATCGCGTCTGCACTATAAGAGCTTGCTCAGTCGAGGCAGTGTCGCTTCGTCACTAAACAGAATTACAGAATTAGCACGTAAACAGTCGGTTTTGTCTTAAGTGAAGAATTAGAAAGTTGTGTATCAGTATATTGGATTTGTGCAGCTCTTAAAGTGACAGCAGCCTAATAATCCTGCCGCTGTCTCTGATCATTGCTCAGTCTTTTATCATTTGATTAACATTAATGACACTCACTGCTCTTGAATGACTAACTTCCGTAAACTTAAAGTCGACATGAAATCAAAATTGACCCTATTTACTTTGTTAGCGCATATTACTAGTCGTGTGGTGAACAATTAATCCGTGCAAGTTAATACAAAGAAAAAAGTTTGCCATGGTAATCTTTAATCAAAATCTGAAATGTTTCTTCCGGTCTGGAATGTTGTTCCTTCTCTGATGACGTCAGTTTGACGGCTTGGGTTGAAAACGCTGAACCACTCCTCAAACCGCTAGTCTATGAGCAGAGATGGAGAGGAGGAGCGCTGAAGTAAACCCTGTCCTCTCTTCAATATTCCCTTTCACTGGGCAATACGTCACAACACTGGAGAAAAGTCGTTTGCAACTTCCGGCTCACGGGGACTTTATATTGTAAGGATTAATCTGCGTTTAATTTATTCAGGGAAGATCGTCCCGTTTATTTTACATTTGATTCATTATTAAATGTCTCTATTATTTCTTCCCTCAAAACTACTGTTAGACCTACCTGAAGAAACAAAAACTTACAGCACTGTTTAGTTTATTTGTATCTTTGTTTTATTTTATGAATTTGTGCTTCTGCTTGTAAATTGTTACTTTGTTCCTATTTTATTACTGACTGTATCCTTGTCTGGTTTGTGAGTTCAGTTCAGAGTTATAAATCAAGGCTGATTACACTTCTGCGTCGTTGTCCGCGTTGACGCGCAATTACACATGGAGAAACCCGTGTGAAACCCGAGAGACGGCTTCTAGCCATAGACAGTATAAGAAATGGACACAGCGACCCCATTGGATTCAGCGGAGTAAAGTGAAGTCAGTTAGAAGCTCTTCTTCCTGATGGCTGAGCGACTGCGCAGACTCACACTGAGCTTGAGGACGTAGATGTGACGTGAGCAACCCGTCTGTCTTCTAGTAGCTGTGCCGAGAGAAATCTGAACCATTCCCTTCCGAATCTCACAGAGACGGAGATCGTGAGTAGGAGCTGTCCATGAGCTGGAGTAGGAGCAACTTTTGCTAAGTATTCTGATTAATTTTAATCGGTTAATTTTAATATCGGTAAAATATTAATTTTATATCGGTAACATACGGTAATGTCTCTACTGTGCGACAGAGAGTCGCGTGGTTATGACGCAATCGTTAGCCTATTTTTACAAAAACTGCGGTAACACTTTATTTTACGGTGCCCTTGATACAGAGTAATTACATAATTAATTACTTAGTAGTAGACATTGTAATAACATGTAACAAAATGTAATTAACATGTAACTAAGTTATGGAACAGCCTGTACTTACAGATTGTAATTACACACATGTAATAGGCAGCTACTGTTACACATGTGTAACAAGCCGAGTTGGATAAGGTTTATAGATACACATGAAGTACACTTAAGTACATTCTTGATACACTTTATTTTACGTAGCTCATCCCTGTGTAATATTATGTAATTACAATGTAATTAGGAAACTACTGCATGCATTTAAGCTGTGAACTAGTGAGTTAAATCAAACTAAGGCAGAGATGGATAAGGTATGTATACACAAAGTACACTTAAGTACAATCTTGATACACTTTATTTTACATAGCTCATCCCTGTGTAACATTCTGTAATTTTAATGTAATTAGGAAGCTAATGCATGTATTTAAGCTGTAAACTAGTGGGTTAATTAAGATGGATAAGGTATGTAGATACACATGAAGTGCACTTAAGTACAATCTTGATACACTTTATTTTATGTTACATATGTGTAATGCTACAGAACGTACAAAATTACCATGTGTAACTGCAGACCTTAGTAGCCTAAGTACTTGTGTTACATTGTGTTATACTAAGTACTTTCTTACATACTGTAATTACAGTGTACCAAGTCCGTAACACGTATGTAACAGACTCGGCTTGTTACACATGTGTAACAGTAGCTGCCTATTACATGTGTGTAATTACAATCTGTAAGTACAGGCTGTTCCATAACTTAGTTACATGTTAAGTACATTTTGTTACATGTTATTACAACGTCTACTACTAAGTAATTAATTAATTACTCTGTAACACGGACATCGTAAAATAAAGTGTTACCAAAACTGCTTCTACGGGGCCATAACGTAAGATACAAGGTAATGGAGCCTTTTATACATTGTTGTGTTTCTTTAGAAATAAATAATGGACAAACTGAGTCTTTAAATGCCTCAGATGTAAAGTTATTCACTGTCAAAGTGATGCCAAAATGAACGGGAGTCAATGGGATGCTAACAGCAGGGGATGGTCTGCTAATCAATGGCGGCGCCCGGGGGAAGCTTCAGTGTTTTCTGAAAGATTGCCCCCTTGGTTCTAGCAGACCAATCACAGCGCTTTACACACAGTCTACGGTGTAGCTACAGCGCGAGTTCGACGCAGAAGTATAAAATGGGCTTCAGGCTTGTGCTGTGTATTATAAGCTATTGTAAAAACAAAAATGCACAGCATGATTAAACATTTAGGTGAGATAATTGTATATATTTTTGAAAAATGTCAAAAGTCCAAGACAAGAAGTTTGGGGGTCCCTGATATGATACGTGTGTTGTCCTGCAGTGAAGAGAAAGCAGCAGGTGATCCGAGTGCAGGTCAAAGCCAGTGAGAATGCGGACGACGCTACACTGAGTGCACTCGTCTTAAACAAGGTGGGTTTATAACACTCAACAGACTCAAACTAACCCTCTGGGGCTCTTCAGTCATTTTTGACGTTTCTTCTTTTTTTTTTTCCTCTTCATTGGAATGGTACAAAACTTGGTAAAGGTTTTGGCACTTGCTGTGTGAACACACACACACACACACACACACACACACACACACACACACACAATCATGGCCATGATTCGAAAAGGTTTAAATGGTCCCGAAAAAACCAGTCACACTTGTGCTCCTCGCGGTCAAAAATCCAGTAGTGGGAGAATAGTGGAAGTCTCAGCCGAACACAGTCTCACTGAAAGCTCATTTTTGGAGATATCAAACTTCTTTAGATTTATTGTTTAGAGTAAAACATGTTTTTGAAAATATATATTTCATAAAGAAATTTAAAATAGTATTTTTGCACATTTTTCATAACAATAAACGTTTTTTTTTTTTTTAAGTTCACTTTTTAAAACTTTTGTTCACTTCAGCAATAATCTGCCGAGTGTCTTCTTTGAGAAGAGATCAAACTTCAGTCTGTCGTTCTGAAGAGTTCAAGATTCACCACAGTTTGAGTTGTAAATGTAATTTTCAGGTCTATATGCTCAAAAACTGAATAAATGGATTATAAATACAGCGTAAATATAATTTAGTACCATAAAATCCCTTAAAAATACTAAATATTAAATAAAAAATATTATCAAACTAAAATATAATACATTCATTATATTGACAAAAAAAAATCTCTGTAATTTTTGACCGACACGCGAAGAGCTCCAGTAATGTATTAAAATTCTGTGCTGGCTTGATGATTTCCATTCATGTCTGACAGTAATGAGCGTCTAATGAGAATCATCACACATGTATTATTTATTAAGAGCTTTTGCGACATTTGTTTTTGGTGACGAATGTGTTCAGATTTGGAAGCATTTGTTCAATGAGTTGGTCAGTCCTTCGCGTCATGACATATTGTGTGTGTTTTGAGCTTCGCCAGTTTCTGCACTTTTGGCAAGATTTGTAAAGTATGAGATGATAATTTTGAGGAGAAATACATCACACTTGTTTAATGAAAGCCTGTTTTTGTGGTTTAGTTACAGCAGACGCTGGGCGATCAGGACGTCACACTTACATGGAGGAAACAACCGAACGGAGAAATCTTCCAGAAGAAAAAGACCATTCGGAAAGCCAGTAATGCCAGTGCTCCAGTTTGCTGAAGTCATGTTCCTCATGGAGTGAAACTTCTCAAACCAATGCTTCATTTCATTCTTAGTTACAGATATCTGAATTAAACTAGATGAATTACAACTTACAAGTAATTAGTCAAAAATACATTTACATCTATTATTTTGCATTTCTTCATTTAGCAGACAGATATGTACACCTGAATATGAGCTAACATGTAAATTTAGATCTATTCATTTAGCATTTCTTCATTTAGCAGACAGATATGAGATAACAAATGTAAACACTGTAAAATCAAATAAATAAAGGCCTTTGGGACGATATAAAAACTGCATCAGATCTTCTCACAATAACATGAAGATATGAATATGAAAAATATATTTAGAAACCCCCAAGAACTTTAAAGTTTTGCGAGCTGATGCAAAGTTTCAGAGTAACGCAAATTATTTTTCTTCCCATCTCATTTTATCTTTACCATCATCATGTCTGTATCATATATAGTTTATAAGTCCTTTGCATTTGTTCTCTGATTCAGATACAGATGCATTTGCATTTACAATAACAAGAGAGATTACGCCACAATGTTGATTCACAAATGTAAGTGGTTTGATGGTTCTGACACAGTGACTGTTTCCACAATTACTCCATAGCCTACGCATTAGTGCTGATTATCGAAGGTAAGAATGAGAAAGAATATATTAAGAACTCCTAGAACTCAAAAAATGTGCAAGTTAACGCAAAAGCAATGACATAATTTTTCTTCCCATCTCGCTTTTTAAAAAAATTTTAACCATCATCATGTCCCATAGTTTACCTATAAATAGCTTAGATTTATAGCCTCCAGCCATCAGATCATCCATGAAGAATACTGGCACTGAAGAACTACTCACATAATGACCAGAACAATATTCCCACACGAGTAACTCGTAGTTTATGCTTCAACTGCTTAGAGAGGGAAAAACTTTTTATTAAATCTGCTGTGTATGGAAGCTTATTTCCACCACAGGATTATATGTATGCATATATATACACTCACCTAAAGGATTATTAGGAACACCTGTTCAATTTCTCATTAATGCAATTATCTAATCAACCAATCACATGGCAGTTGCTTCAATGCATTTAGGGGTGTGGTCCTGGTCAAGACAATCTCCTGAACTCCAAACTGAATGTCAGAATGGGAAAGAAAGGTGATTTAAGCAATTTTTAGCGTGGCATGGTTGTTGGTGCCAGACGGGCTGGTCTGAGTATTTCACAATCTGCTCAGTTACTGGGATTTTCGCGCACAACCATTTCTAGGGTTTACAAAGAATGGTGTGAAAAGGGAAAAACATCCAGTATGCGGCAGTCCTGTGGGCGAAAATGCCTTATTGATGCTAGAGGTCAGAGGAGAATGGGCCGACTGATTCAAGCTGATAGAAGAGCAACTTTGACTGAAATAACCACTCGTTACAACCGAGGTATGCAGCAAAGCATTTGTGAAGCCACAACACGCACAACCTTGAGGCGGATGGGCTACAACAGCAGAAGACCCCACCGGGTACCACTCATCTCCACTACAAATAGGAAAAAGAGGCTACAATTTGCACGAGCTCACCAAAATTGGACAGCTGAAGACTGGAAAAATGTTGCCTGGTCTGATGAGTCTCGATTTCTGTTGAGACATTCAGATGGTGGAGTCAGAATTTGGCGTAAACAGAATAAGAACATGGATCCATCATGCCTTGTTACCACTGTGCAGGCTGGTGGTGGTGTAATGGTGTGGGGGATGTTTTCTTGGCACACTTTAGGCCCCTTAGTGCCAATTGGGCATCGTTTAAATGCCACGGCCTACCTGAGCATTGTTTCTGACCATGTCCATCCCTTTATGACCACCATGCACCCATCCTCTGATGGCTACTTCCAGCAGGATCTTTCTTCAAGCGTCTCGGAGACCTTCCCGCAGTTCTTCTGGATTTAGTCTGTCTCAGTTTCTTCTGTTTCTTCATGTAATCACAGACGGACTCGATGATGGTGAGATCAGATCAGACCGGCTGTTGTCAGACTCCTTGTGCAGACATAAATCTCACTGGATTATTACAATTAATGGCAAAAAGAATGTTTGGAAATGTAAACTGATATTTCCTACTGACACACTACAGCAAAAGATATAAATAACTGACTTACAACCATTTTTGGGGTGGGGATATTAATATGCCTAAGACTTTTGCACAGTACTGTAAATATAGAACAATCCTATGGCTCTGTGCTTCTGCTGTTGGTTATTATTGGAGATATTTGTAAAACATCAACAGCGGACTGTAAGCACTCCATCATTTATGAAGCCACATTAAATAAAAGCGACAGAAGACATGGGCTACACACACTTTCTATCACAATAATAATGTGTTCTCCTCATACTATTACCTGATATTTCCTTGATCTCGAGAAGCCTTGAATCTCTGACAGATGTTATATTGATATTTAAAGGGCTGAGTATATGGACAATGTATGGCACATTAAATCATTTTGACTATCCACAATATTAATCCATCAGTTTGACTATTTGTCAACTTTAAAAGTTAAACCTTCCCACATGACACTAAAAATATTACATGTAGTTAGTGTGTGTGTGTGTGTGTGTGTGTGTGTGTGTGTGTGTGTAACTAAAACAGAAAAATAGTAAGTGTGTGTGTAGGAATGTTGGGAAGCCTGATGGGAAGGCATATGGTCTCCTCAAGAGGCACGTCTCGTCCAGATGGCAAGTGAGTGTGTGTGTGTGTGTGTGTGTGTGTGTTGTGGTGATACAGTCACATATGCAGTATATCTCACAACACACAGAAACGCTGAAGTGCGAATTAATCCAATATCTCGAGTAACCGCACACAATCAGACCCGCTCTGCGCTGATCTCTGGACTCGGGTTCATTAGAGTCGAGATTAGATTAGCATTAGTTTTGGACCGACAAAGGAGAAGGTGAAACACACCTCATCATATTGAAACACTGGAGTGTATCTGAATCCTCCAGGATGGTTGTCTCGCGGGTCTCACTGCTCGCTGGGCTCCTGTGTGTGACGGGCTTCAGGGTCCGGGGCCAGAACGACACCGAGCCCATCGTGCTGGAGGGAAAGTGTTTAGTGGTGTGTGACTCCACTCCGACCACAGAGCCGGCCGGGAACGCTCTGGGAATGTCGGTGCGTTCGGGAAGCGGACGAGTCGCATTCTCAGCCGTTAGGAACAACAACCACGAGCCCTCGGAGATGAGCAACCGCACCATGACCATTTACTTCGACCAGGTAGAGTATGTGATTGATGCTTTAGCCGTTTTATCACCAGTGCATTTAACTGTAGTTACTAGGGAAGTAAAAATTACTGGTAGTTCGGTACTATGTCAATACTAAAGATAGTAAACCATTAGTTAGTAGTTATTGTATTTTTTTAACTGTAGTTACTAGGGATGTAAAAAATGACTAGTAGTTCGGTACTAAGTCAATACTAAAGATAGTAAACCATTAGTTAGTTGTTATTGTATTTTTTAACTATAGTTACTAGGGATGTACAAATTACTGGTAGTTCGGTACTATGTCAATACTAAAGATAGTAAACCACTAGTTAGTAGTCATTGTATTTTTTTAACTGTAGTTACTAGGGATGTAAAAATTACTGGTATTTTGGTACTAAGTCAATACTAAAGATAGTAAACCACTAGTTAGTAGTCATTGTATTTTTTTAACTGTAGTTACTAGGGATGTAAAAATTACTGGTAGTTCGGTACTAAGTCAATACTAAAGATAGTAAACCACTAGTTAGTAGTCATTGTATTTTTTTAACTGTAGTTACTAGGGATGTAAAAATTACTGGTAGTTTGGTACTTAGTCAATACTAAAGATAGTAAACCATTAGTTAGTAGTCATTGTATTTTTTTAACTGTAGTTACTAGGGATGTAAAAATTACAGGTAGTTCAGTACTAAGTCAATACTAAAGATAGTAAACCACTAGTTAGTAGTCATTGTATTTTTTTAACTGTAGTTACTAGGGATGTAAAAATTACTGGTAGTTTGGTACTTAGTCAATACTAAAGATAGTAAACCACTAGTTAGTAGTCATTGTATTTTTTTAACTGTAGTTACTAGGGATGTAAAAATTACTGGTAGTTCGGTACTAAGTCAATACTAAAGATAGTAAACCACTAGTTAGTAGTCATTGTATTTTTTTAACTGTAGTTACTAGGGATGTAAAAATTACAGGTAGTTCAGTACTAAGTCAGTACTAAAGATAGTAAACCATTAGTTAGTAGTTATTGTATTTTTTTAACTGTAGTTACTAGGGATGTAAAAAATGACTAGTAGTTCGGTACTAAGTCAATACTAAAGATAGTAAACCATTAGTTAGTTGTTATTGTATTTTTTAACTGTAGTTACTAGGGATGTAAAAAATGACTAGTAGTTCGGTACTAAGTCAATACTAAAGATAGTAAACCATTAGTTAGTTGTTATTGTACTTTTAACTGTAGTTACTAGGGATGTAAAAAATGACTAGTAGTTCGGTACTAAGTCAATACTAAAGATAGTAAACCATTAGTTAGTAGTCATTGTATTTTTTTAACTGTAGTTACTAGGGATGTAAAAATTACTGGTAGTTCGGTACTATGTCAATACTAAAGATAGTAAACCATTAGTTAGTAGTCATTGTATTTTTTTAACTGTAGTTACTAGGGATGTAAAAAATGACTAGTAGTTCGGTACTAAGTCAATACTAAAGATAGTAAACCATTAGTTAGTAGTTATTGTATTTTTTTAACTGTAGTTACTAGGGATGTAAAAATTACTGGTAGTTTGGTACTTAGTCAATACTAAAGATAGTAAACCATTAGTTAGTAGTCATTGTATTTTTTTAACTGTAGTTACTAGGGATGTAAAAATTACAGGTAGTTCAGTACTAAAGATAGTAAACCATTAGTTAGTAGTTATTGTATTTTTTTAACTGTAGTTACTAGGGATGTAAAAAATGACTAGTAGTTCGGTATTAAGTCAATACTAAAGATAGTAAACCATTAGTTAGTTGTTATTGTATTTTTTAACTGTAGTTACTAGGGATGTAAAAAATGACTAGTAGTTCGGTACTAAGTCAATACTAAAGATAGTAAACCATTAGTTAGTTGTTATTGTATTTTTTAACTGTAGTTACTAGGGATGTAAAAAATGACTAGTAGTTCGGTACTAAGTCAATACTAAAGATAGTAAACCATTAGTTAGTAGTCATTGTATTTTTTTAACTGTAGTTACTAGGGATGTAAAAATTACTGGTAGTTCGGTACTATGTCAATACTAAAGATAGTAAACCATTAGTTAGTAGTTATTGTATTTTTTTAACTGTAGTTACTAGGGATGTAAAAAATGACTAGTAGTTCGGTACTAAGTCAATACTAAAGATAGTAAACCATTAGTTAGTTGTTATTGTATTTTTTAACTATAGTTACTAGGGATGTACAAATTACTGGTAGTTCGGTACTATGTCAGTACTAAAGATAGTAAACCATTAGTTAGTAGTCATTGTATTTTTTTAACTGTAGTTACTAGGGATGTAAAAATTACAGGTAATTCAGTACTAAGTCAATACTAAAGATAGTAAACCATTAGTTAGTAGTTATTGTATTTTTTTAACTGTAGTTACTAGGGATGTAAAAATTACAGGTAATTCAGTACTAAGTCAATACTAAAGATAGTAAACCATTAGTTAGTAGCTATTGTATTTTTTTAACTGTAGTTACTAGGGATGTAAAAAATGACTAGTAGTTCGGTACTATGTCAATACTAAAGATAGTAAACCATTAGTTAGTTGTTATTGTATTTTTTAACTGTAGTTACTAGGGATGCAAAAAATACTCGTACTTTGATACTAAGTCAATACTAAAGATAGTAATTAGGGCTACACGATTAATCGCAATTTCCATGTAATCGCACTAAAACCGATTTGGCTTATCGCGATTTTGAAATCATAAAGGCTGTGATTATTTGTAATGCGCGCTTGTCATTGTCAGCTTGTCACACTGAGAGTTGGAGTCACTTATAACATGCATTTGAAAAAGCCACTGTATACTTCGACCAGGTGTAATGAATATGAGATTGATGCTTTAGCCGTTTTATCAGCAGTGCATGAAGCAACACGTGTGTTTTTGTGTCCCGTCGAAGGTTCTGGTGAACGTCGGGAGTCATTTCGATCCGGCACGGAGCGTTTTCCTGGCTCCCAGAAAAGGAGTGTACAGCTTCAGTTTCAATGTGGTCAAAGTCTACAACAGACAAACTATACAGGTGAATCATTCAACATTTAACATTTCACGTCACTCGTGAAGAATTTCATGAGAAACTTCAGTTTTATGTCCTTGTCTAGTCATGTTAATTCTAGCGCTTTCCACACATTACAGATTGTTTCAAAGTGATGAACAGGAAAATAACGGTAACACTTTACAATAAGGTCCATTAGTTAACATTAGTTAATGTATTAACTAACATGACCTAACCATGGACAATACATTTATACTGTATTTATTAATCTTTGTTAATGTTAGTTAATACAAATAAAGCTGTTCATTGTTTGTTCATGTTAGTTCACAGTGCAATCACTAATGTTAAGAAATACAACCTTTGATTTAAATAATGCATTAGTAAATGTTGAAATTATTATTAACTAATATTAGTAAATGCTCAAGAAGTATTGTTCATTCTTAGTTCATGTTAACTAAGGTAGTTAATTAATGTTAACTAATGCACCATATTGTAAAGTGTTACCAAAATTAAATTCATCAGATATTCTACAGTACCAAAGTTTGGGGGCATCTACTAATTCTTTATTATGATTATTTTCTACTTTTTTGCATATTAGTAAAGTTATTAAAACTAGGAGATAATACAAATTAAATGATGTTGTCAAGTTAAGTCACACTTATTTATATATGTGAAGAAATAACGGGAGGATGCAAATGCAAGTAAAATCTCAGTTTATTTAGAGAGCGGTCAGATGAAGACACAGGTCGGGGACAAACACTCAGGTGGAGATGAAGCAGGGACGAGATGGCGATCCGGTGGTGGTGCGGTGAACAGCGTGCTCGAGTGAAACAACCAGGAACCGTGGGACATCAGACGACACGAAGAACTGACGAAAATCCAGACGAAGAACTCTTCAGACGAGGCACAGGAACAGGACACACACCGAGGAACAACCACAACGATCTGACAATATGAGAGGGAAAATTACTGGGCATATAAAGGGAACTGGGATTGAAGACAGCTGGCGACACTAATCAACACAACGAGTAACCACACCCACACAATTACATTCACACAGACACATCAGCATGAGACAGCCGATTCATGAACCGTGACAGTACCCCTCTCCCTAGGAACGCCTCCTGGCGTTCCCAGACAACCCTACCTGTCGATTGTAATCATCGATAAGGGAGTGATCCAGAATGTCTCTAGCAGGTACCCAACTTCTCTCCTCCGGACCGTAACCCTCCCAGTCCACCAAGTACTGAAATCCGCGTCCCCTCCGTCTCGAGTCCAGAATGCGATGTACCAAATAGGTGGGTTCCCCATCTACGAGTCGCGGCGGGGGGGGAACCGGGGCAGGCGGATTAATATGAGAATAAAACACGGGCTTGATTTTAGACACATGGAAGGCGGAGTGAATTCTCCTGTACGCAGGAGGAAGTTTGAGTCGGACTGTCACCGGACTAATAATCTTGGTGACAGGAAACGGGCCAATGAATTTGGGAGCTAACTTGTTAGACACGGAGCGGAGCGGAATATTCTTAGTAGAAAGCCACACTTTTTGACCCACGACGTAAACGGGAGGCTTTGACCGGTGGCGGTCGGCCTTGGCCTTCATGCGCCGCCCTGCTTGGAGGAGAGTCTCACGGGCTCTAGTCCAAGTACGGCGACACCTCTGGACGAATGCGTGAGCGGAGGGGACCGCGACTTCGGATTCCAGACTAGGAAAAATTGGTGGCTGGTAACCTAAACTACACTCAAATGGCGAGAGGCCCGTGGATGACACTGGTAACGAATTGTGGGCGTACTCCACCATAGAAAGCTGTTGGCTCCAGGACGAAGGATTCTTGGCAACCAAACATCGCAACATTCTCTCGAGGTCCTGATTGGCTCGCTCAGACTGGCCATTGCTCTGGGGGTGATAGCCCGAGGACAGACTGACCGTGGCCCCCAGTAACTTACAAAATTCTCGCCAAAATTTGGACACGAATTGAGAACCTCTGTCAGAGACCACGTCCATCGGGAGGCCATGTAACCGAAAAACGTGATCTATGACTGTGACCGCTGTCTCCTTGGCTGAAGGTAATTTGGGCAAGGAGATGAAATGTGCCGCCTTCGAGAACCGGTCCACTACGGTTAAAACAACCGTCATGCCTCTGGAGGGCGGGAGGGCGGTGACAAAATCTAGAGCGATGTGGGACCAGGGTCTCGAAGGGACAGACAGCGGTCGAAGTAACCCATCTGGGGGCTGGTTAGATGTCTTACCAGTGGCACAAACTGAGCAAGCCAACACAAAATCGTGAATGTCGCGAGCCATTAATGGCCACCAGAATCGTTGTTTAACTAAAAAACTGGTTCGCGTCACTCCTGGATGACAAGCCACGTTGGAGCAATGACCCCATCGAATAACGTCGGACCGTAACCCCTCCGGAACAAACAAACGACCCGGTGGGCAACCAGGCGGAGGCGTTACCCCTTCTAGGGCTGTCTTGACCCTCGATTCGACCTCCCATACTAGAGTGGAGATGACAACCTTCTCAGGTAAAATACACTCGGGAGTCACCGGGCGTTCGGATGGATCAAAAATACGAGATAAAGAATCGGGTTTGATGTTTTTGGAACCCGGGCGGTACGAGAGAACAAAATCAAAACGTCCGAAAAAAAGAGCCCACCGAGCCTGCCTGGAGTTGAGTCTTTTAGCCGATCTGATGTACTCAAGATTCTTATGATCGGTCCAGACGATAAAGGGTACCCCCGAACCCTCCAACCAATGACGCCACTCCTCCAACGCTAACTTGACTGCCAACAACTCTCTGTTACCAATGTCATAATTACGTTCGGCAGGCGATAGTCGATGAGAGAAAAACGCGCAGGGATGCATCTTGTCGTCTGAGGAAGCGCGTTGTGAAAGCACTGCTCCTACTCCCACCTCTGACGCGTCGACCTCCACCACAAACTGACGTGTGGGATCAGGGGTGACAAGAATGGGAGCCGAAACGAAGCGACTCTTGAGGTTGTTGAACACTGCCTCGGCAGTGTTCGACCACCTGAACGTCATTCGGGGGGAGGTCAAGGCAGTCAGAGGTGCGACTAGTTGGCTGAAATTGCGAATGAAACGCCGGTAAAAATTGGCGAACCCCAGAAACCGCTGTAGGGCCTTACGGGAATCTGGACTTGGCCAATCTACCACAGCCTTAACCTTGTCAGGATCCATGCGCACTCCCTCAGAAGAGATGATGTACCCTAGGAAAGGAACAGACTGTGCATGAAACGCGCATTTCTCCGCCTTGACAAAAAGCCCATTCTCCAACAACCTCTGGAGCACTCGTCTGACGTGTTGAACGTGTTCCTGGAGAGACGAAGAAAAAATCAATATGTCATCCAGGTAAACATATATGAACTGATCTACCATGTCTCTCAACACGTCATTAACGAGTGCCTGGAAAACCGCTGGACTATTGGAAAGCCCGAAGGGCATAACCAAATATTCAAAGTGTCCTCTAGGGGTATTAAAAGCGGTTTTCCATTCATCCCCCTTCCTGATGCGAACCAAATGATATGCATTACGTAAGTCCAGTTTCGTGAAAATAGATGCTCCCTGCAACCTCTCGAAAGCTGAAGACATCAACGGCAAAGGATAAGAATTCTTTACCGTGATGTTGTTCAGCTCTCGGTAATCAATGCAAGGTCGCAGAGAACCATCCTTCTTTCCAACGAAAAAGAACCCCGCCCCCGCAGGAGAAGAGGAAGGTTGGATGAACCCAGAGGCTAGAGAATCAGAAATATATTTCTCCATGGCCTCCCTCTCGGGAACAGAAAGAGAGTAAAGTTTGCCCTTAGGCGGAGATTTACCTGGCAGTAGATCTATTGCACAGTCATAGGAACGATGCGGAGGAAGAGAAGCAGCACGAGACTTACTGAACACCTCCTTCAGGTCGAGGTACTCTGCGGGCACGTTAGACAAATCCGCCGCCTCACTCTGAAACACAGAACCAGACACAGAAGGACAGGCAGACACTAAACAGGACTCATGACAGTGGTTACTCCATGTGGAAACAGTGTTAGTGCACCAGTCGACACGGGGGTTGTGTCTGGAAAGCCACGGGTGTCCCAAAACCACTGGTGCAAGTGGTGAGTCCATGAGGAGGAATGAAATGAGTTCCGTGTGATTGCCAGAAGTGATGAGGGTGATTCTTTCAGTGGAATGAGTAATCCGGGGGAGTTCTTGACCATTGAGTGCGTTGACCGTAATCTGGTGTGAGAGAGGAGTGATGGGGATTTGAAGCTTAAGTGTGTAACACTTCCATTTTTTCATTTAGGTTGTGTTAACTAAAACGCACAAAAGGGGTTCTTTAGAAAGACTTGACCAGATTAGCAAATAACAAACTATAACATTGACAAACAGTATTCGGTCTACCAGCATCAAAGGAAAACACACCCCAAACCATAAACACAGTATTTGCTCACAGTGCAGCGCTTTATATTTTCACACATTAAATGACCCACACAACCCCAAATGTCTCTTCAATGTCCTGTTTTTCTCTCTTTAGACCCGGAAACACCCTAAAAGTCCAAACTAAACGAATCCAATCCTTTATCAGGATGCCTGCGAAAGTTCATATAATAATCCAAGGCCGATGCCAGTAAATTGTCACATGACGTAGCAAACAAATAATCCGCCCATACAAGAAAAGAATGCGATCCTTGGTTTGCTGTTATATCACGCAAATAGGAGAAAGAACAAAACCAATCGATCTCACCAACTCCGTTGAACAAGTCCAGCCAGCCGTCTGTGAAGATTATGTTGACGCGTCCTCAGTTGGGTAACGCGCTCGCTTTCTCCACAATACATGCGGCGTATTCTTATATGCCTCACCAACTCCGTTGAATAAGTCCAGCCAGCCGTCTGTGAAGATTATGTTAACGCATCCTCAGTTGGGTAACGCGCTCGCTTTCCACATACTACATGCGGCGTTTAACTTATATATAGTCCGTTTTTTTAGTAGTGATGCTTTATTTTTCTTTACCACCCCAGAGAAAACAATTTACCACTAAAACTAGTAGCTGCAGCAACTGAGTACCAGCGCCCTTCCTGCCCCTCACACACCTGTTTCCTATATCCGTTTAGGTGCACGGTGATAGGCGGGCCCCGGCATATCAGCCAGCATTTGTCCTTATAAAAAACACCCATATCTATACCATCACACACACAGTGGAAGTAAACATGATAAATACATATAAACGAGTACATACCCATATCACTCAGATATTATATGAAACCTACAAACATATATGCAATCATCTTCTATACTTAAACACCTTTAATGATCCTTTTTAAGTAATGATGCCTAAACTAATGTGGCAGTGTCACAAGTGCAAGTTTGAAGTCCATGAAATTACCCTCTGCTCCCGAATCCAGTAATGCGTTGGTGCAGTGCGACGACGTTCGCCATCTCAGTCTTACCGGGAGGAGGGTCGATGATGGTGATGAGGTCTTCTCGGCGGAGATCCCACCCGATAGTAGCCTCATACTTACTACCGGGCTTGCCCTTTTACCGGGCAGGCATGGATGAAATGGCCCGCCCGGCCACAGTACAGACAGAGGCCTTGGGATCTCCGCCTTTCCCTCTCCTCCCGGGAAAGCCGAGCTCTCCCCACCTGCATGGGCTCATGATCGAATGTGGGGCTGACCGCGCTCGCGCCACTGGGCTGGAAATCCTCCGTGCTGGGCTGTGGATGGCTGGTACGCGTCAATCTGGTCACACGATTCAGACGAGCGTCTACTCTCAAAGCAAGTTCCACCAATCCATTTAGCGTCTCAGGTAAGTCCAAAGCATAAATTTCTCTTTGAACGCGGTCAGCCAGCCCATGCAGGAACATATCCCACTGCGCCTCCTCGTTCCAACGGCACTCTGCGGCCAGGGTGCGGAACCGGATGGAAAAGTCCGCCACCGAGCCTTCTCCCTGTCTCAGTTCGGCGAGTAATCTGGCCGCCTCCTTACCCGCCACAGCACGATCGAATACCCTCTTCATTTCTTCGGAGAGTGCCTGGAACGAGGTGCAGCAGTTGTCTCCGTTCTCCCACACCGCCGTTCCCCAAAGCGCTGCTCTCCCTGACAGCAGGGTCAATACAAATGCCACCTTCGCCTGTTCACTATGGAAAGTGCGTGGCTGTAGAGCGAAATGCATGGAACATCTCGTGAGGAACGCTCTGCAAAACTCCGGCTCGCCGGAATAACCCTCAGGTGTGGGTAGGCGTGGCTCTGGGCGATCAGCTGCAGCAGGCGCTGGTGGTGGGGGAACGGGCGGCGTGGGGGGCGCAGTGGGAGTCCGTAGAAGTTGTACCTGTTGGGTGAGCTCGGACACCTGCTTCACGAGTGCTTGCACCGCACGACCTGTGCCCGAGATGCTTTCCTCTTGTTGGTCCATACGTGAGATACTGTGGGCGATGAAATCGTTGATCTGGGACGTACTTGCTGCATCCATGATGAGGTCAGATCGTTCTGTGAAGAAATAACGGGAGGATGCAAATGCAAGTAAAATCTCAGTTTATTTAGAGAGCGGTCAGATGAAGACACAGGTCGGGGACAAACACTCAGGTGGAGATGAAGCAGGGACGAGATGGCGATCCGGTGGTGGTGCGGTGAACAGCGTGCTCGAGTGAAACAACCAGGAACCGTGGGACATCAGACGACACGAAGAACTGACGAAAATCCAGACGAAGAACTCTTCAGACGAGGCACAGGAACAGGACACACACCGAGGAACAACCACAACGATCTGACAATATGAGAGGGAAAATTACTGGGCATATAAAGGGAACTGGGATTGAAGACAGCTGGCGACACTAATCAACACAACGAGTAACCACACCCACACAATTACATTCACACAGACACATCAGCATGAGACAGCCGATTCATGAACCGTGACAATATAGCGATTTAACCAATACTGATTATTGTAAAATTAATCAATTATGAAACAAATTCATGTTCAACACTAAAGCAGCTCTACAGAAGATAAGAGTGTTGTTATTAAACTCAATTCGGTTCAGTGTCATTCAATTCAGAAACAGGTTTAATGATGCGAAGTTAATCAATTATGTCATTAATTAAATTGAAACTTTTTGGTTAGACTACCAAAGAAAAGTAAAAAAAAATTTTTTTTTTTAAATCTGCCATTGCTAGGACACATTTCTGAAAGTCGCTTTTTCAAAACTCTTCATACATTTCTCATAACCAACTTTCAGCTTCACATTCAAGATGCGCTAAAACTATCAATTATAACTCGTTATAATTAATTATAAATATTTGGATCAGTTAACCGAATTAACTAGATGTACCTGTATTAATATTACTATATCATTTCCGTTTTTACCCATGTATGTGTGATTTGTATGTGTTTGTTTAGATTAGTTGTGTGTGCAGCTACATGCTAAGAAAGAGTTATTTTTCTGCGGCCACAACAAAAAGCTAACAACTAATCTAAACAACAATCATTGTTTGTGGAGACTTCAACATAGATATGCTCAATCCAAATAAGCATAAATTGACAGAAAATTGTATTAGCACAATCTATAGCTTGAATTTGTACCCTAAAATCACTAGACCTACGAGGATAACGACCCATAGCGCTACACTAATTGATAATATTCTAACAAATTAAATCTTTAATGAGGCAATAAGTGGAATATTAATAAGTGACATCAGTGATCATTTGCCCGTATTTACAGTGTTTGATAGTGATTGTAAGCCTCATCAGGAACCACTAAGTAAATTCAAAAGATTAAGATCAGAAGAGTCCTTGAATGTTTTTAAGAATGATTTATTTGTACAAAATTGGGACGGTGTATATGACAAGAGCAATGTACATGAT
Source organism: Squalius cephalus (assembly GCF_949319135.1). Classification (NCBI taxonomy): domain Eukaryota; kingdom Metazoa; phylum Chordata; class Actinopteri; order Cypriniformes; family Leuciscidae; genus Squalius; species Squalius cephalus. Next base: position 1,938,919 of record NC_137124.1, read on the forward strand.
GCCTATGATGAGTTTATGAGAATATTTAAACAACTATATGACAAAAATTGTCCATTGAAGAAAATATGTACAATTTCAAATAAAAAAGGTCATCCCTGGATTACAAAGGGATTGAAAAATGCAATCAAAAAGAAGAACTTGCTTTATAAGGAGTTTTTTAAACAAAGAACCAAAGAGGCGGAAAATAAGTATAAGAAATATAAAAATAAATTGACTAATATCTTGAGGAAAACTAAGAAAGATTATTACAATAAATTAATAGAAACTAAGAAATCTGATGTGAGGGAAATGTGGAAAATATTGAATAAAGTAATAAAAAAATCTTCTGGCCAATTAAGTTATCCTAAATATTTTAATATGGGAGACAAAGACAATTATAATATGATAGAGGTGGCAAATACTTTCAATACATTTTTTGTCAATATTGGGAAAGAGCTGGCAGAGAATATTCCTGACCCCAGAAATGATCAATATGGTTATTGCTCTATTGAAAGAAATGTAAATTCAATGTTCCTTTCTCCGGTGGAGGAAAGTGAGATAATTCAAATTGTTTAAAAATGTAAGAATAAAACTTCAAATGATTGTAACAATGTTGATATGACGGTGGTGAGAAATGTTATTGATGCCATTTCAAAACCTCTTACCTATATTTACAATTCATCATTTCAATCTGGCACATTTCCTAATCAAATGAAAATAGCAAAGGTCATTCCACTCTATAAATCAGGAGACAAACATCAATTTACATACTATAGACCGGTTTCTCTGCTTCCACAATTTTCAAAAATTCTGGAAAAACTTTTTATCAATTGTCTTGACAACTTTTTGGAAAAAAATAATATATTTAATGAATGTCAGTATGGATTTAGAGCAAAAAGGGCAACATCAATTGCATTGTTAGATTTTATAGAAGAAATATCAAGTTCAGTAGATAACAAAATGCATACTATTGGAATATTTGTTGATTTACAGAAGGCGTTTGATACCATCAATCATGAAATTTTGTTAAGAAAATTAGAGCGATATGGGATCCGAGGAAAGGTATTAAACTGGATAAGAAGTTATTTGACTCAGCGAAAGCAGTTTGTGAAGCTGGGAGATTATTTTTCTGAATGCTTGGAAATTTCTTGTGGAGTCCCACAGGGGGCAGTGTTAGGCCCGAAATTGTTTCTTATTTACATTAATGATTTATGCCAAGTGTCAGAAGTATTGAAATTAGTGTTGTTTGCTGATGACACTAATATTTTTTGTTCAGGCAGTGATCTACAGTTGCTAGTGCAGGAGGCAAATAAGGAATTAGAGAAGATTAAATTATGGTTTGATACAAACAAATTATCACTAAATTTAAAGAAAACAAAATTAATGATGTTTGGTAATGGTCAAAATAATTTGCAAATTGAAATTAAGATGGATGGAGTGGTCATTGAAAAGGTTAATGAAATAAAGTTTTTAGGAGTTATCATTGACAATAAAGCGAACTGGAAACCACACATTAGTTATGTTAGGAGTAAGGTTTCAAGGAGTATAGCAATAATTGGCAGAGCAAGACCAGTTTTAAATCAGAAGTCTTTACGTATGCTTTATTGTTCATTAGTTTTGCCATACTTTACTTATTGTGTGGAAATGTGGGGAAACAATTATACAACAACAGTTCAGCCACTTGTCATTTTACAGAAGAGAGCTTTAAGGATCATTCATGGGGCGGGTTATAGGGAACATACTAATATATTTTTTATGGAGTCCAAATTACTAAAATTTAAAGATTTGGTGGATTTACAGACTGTGCAAATCCTATATAGGGCAAAGTGTAATGATTTACCTCAAAATGTACAAAAGTTATTTACTTGGAGAGAAGGAGGGTATGTGTTGAGAGGAAAACTAAATTTCATATTACCAATGGTACACAGTAGGAAGAAAAGTTTTTGTGTTTCCATACAAGGGGTGAAACTGTGGAATAACTTAAATGAGAAGCTTAAGAAATGTCCAAATATAAAACAATTCAGGAAAAGATTTAAAGAAATTATTTTTGAACGTTATAAAAATGAAGGAAAATGAGTTGGTTAAGCCAGAATGTCTGTTGCTAACATATTGTATAAATGTATGAAGATTTATGTGTTTGTGTTTTGTAAAAAAAAACTAATGTATTAAGAGTTTGAAAGAGGGGTGGGAATTAACAAGTGTTAAACCTCAGCCCACTCCTTTTCAAGCAGCGGTGAATTTTATTTGTTGGATCATCAGTGTTTTTGTCAATTATTGTTTTATGTTGTACATACTGTACACTTTTTCATTGTATGCTTGAAAAAAAAAAAAAAAAAAAAATTAAAATAAAAAAACACATACAAATCACGCATACAATGGGTAAAAACGGAAACAGAAACAGGGGAATGAAGCAATGACACAAATTATTTAACCATATGAACCAATCCATCAGTCTAAAGCACCTTGTGAACAAGGGGTCTACCGCTGATACTAAACCTCCGTTTAGTTTGTTAAATGTACAAGACTTGCAATGCCTAAGACGTTGAATGAGCATCCGGATGCAGTCTCAGGAGAAAGTCTTGATGGTTTAGTGTGTCGACGGTGTTGAAGTTGCAATCAATTTCTTCCACACTGAACGAAGAAATTATGAAATTCTGATGTTAGTTTGACTGTCATGGTCAAGGAAGTTACAATGTTTGGGGTATTAAATGAGGATTATTTTGATAGAAAGCATGGTATAGATAAGGTTACATTAACTAGTGTTTCTATCATAAAGCATGCATAAAACAGGATACAATACAAAAGACACTATACAAGACGGTAATAATCATACTGTAAGAATTGATTTTCCTGCTAAGACAGAAGATCACAAAGAAAGAGCACAGGACATTGTCCTGTCCAAACTTATCTCCTTCCTCATCTCTCCATCCCCTTCTCCCTCCACCCTTCCTCTTCTCCCTCCTCAAGTCACTGAAAGTTCATTAAGATTGTCTATATATATGGTGTATCTTGTGAATCTATTGTTTTTCCTTTTCATGTTTGGTATCATTTTAAGTGTCTCAGTGCGATTGGTAAAATGGTCTTAATTTCATTGCAGTCATTGGTTTAATGAGAAAGATTGAGAACTTAGGAGAATCCTGTTTCTCCTCTCTGGGTGATGTCTCTTCAAGATATCTCCCCTCTCCGCCGAAACCAGGTGTTACCCCCTGGGGTACATGAATTGACCCAAAACAACTCTAAAAAATATTGGTACAACCCTTTTGTTCTGGTCTGGGTATATTAGGGTAGGTGGCAGAGCAGTCTTTGGGACCCTGTAACCAGGAAAACCCCCATGCAGTGCTGTATCAGTGTCTTCCCTGAGGCTTACACTCGGAACACACTCACACACCGCTGTGTGTCTGTGTCAGGAATGTCACTAAATTCTAATTAATTAAGTGAACTTCACTGGAGCGCTGAAAAGACACACACGCATTATACCTTCGCCCACACCGTTGGATTCCGTCGTTGGGCCAATGGGTGGTCTTTACAATACACACAATGTCCTGGAGATATGCATGTTCCTTCATAGAAGGTTTGCCTATAACTGAATGGAAAGTCATTTTGTATGGGCCTTATGTGTCTTTCCTATGGTCCACCTTATTAATGTGGGCACCTTATTTCATATTTATTTCATTGCATTCGGGCAGCTTATTTCATTATTTGTCACATTATTATTTTTTTTTTTTTTTTTAGATATTTCAAATTTGGTATTACTGTAGAAATGTAGCAGAAGAGTAGAAAAGTGTATGTAAACATGTGCAAATTGTCCTGTAGGTGCCTTGAGTTTTGGTGGTGTTTGTGTTTGAGTGGGAAAAAAAGAATGAAGGATGAAGGACCTGCGCCTGGACATGACGACATCGCAGTCCTGAAGTCTCACCAGTCCCTCCCTTGTGAAGGCCTCCTTCCCTTCACCTCAGTACAGATAAAACATTGTCGGGATTATTCCGGTTCGCGTGGCTACGCCGAAGCGATAAATAATTCTGTATTATATATATTTTTTAGGCCAGACAAGTAGTATGTTGAGGGTTGATTTGTAAAGAAGGACTACACACCTGCACACATATATATTCAAACACGCATACCTATAGACTGAACACGTAATAGGGGAGCGCGGGGCACAACCTAACGCGGGGTTAGTTGTAACACGCTTGTTTTAAATACTTCCGCACATGCTTGGATGAGGGAACTTTGTTTATTTACTAGTTGCCATATCAACACTATATAGTAAAAAAAAATCCGCCAAATTTTTTTTAATTTTGGAAGATATCCATAGACATTTATTAAACCATAGCAAAAGTAAATTTCTTACTTAAGTTAATTTTTCATCTCTATTTTTTGTGTTTATTTAAAATTAGACAAATCTGATATTATTTTAATCTCCAAGATGTTATTTAACAGTTGAGATAGTTCTTTAATGCTTCGCTAACTAGCAGAAGACACTAGCCGGGTTTAAATCCCAGTTGTGCAGGCGGGGCATGTTGTAACACTGCGTTACAATGTGCCCCTATTAGAAATATGCTATTATATTCTATACTTTTATTAATTTTATTGAGAAAACGTGAGAAAAAGGTGAATAAAGACTGAGAGTCAATGTTCAGAAATTACTAATTATTTATTTGTTTTGAACTATGTTGTATAGCTGTGTTTTCCTGTGTTCATGGTCAAAACTCAAAAATGAGTTTATATTTAATTATTAAAAACGCCATTATTTTATATGAAAAAGTTTTTTAATTGTATTTTATTTAGAAAATATTTTACTTTGTTTTGTATATTTTTTTAATTAGATCAGATAACATTTTAAGCTGTCATATGTTATGTTACAATGTACCCCACCTATGGGGCATGTTGTCACATTTCACTTCCATTCTATCGGGGTATATCAAGAAAAAAGTATATACTGTATTAATAAAACAAAAACACATAATTGTACTAGACATGTGTGAAATTAATGTGGGAAAAAATAAATACTCTGAACCATAAGTAGATTTACACAAACTGAGAAAGTCAAAAAGCGTTAGGTTGTGCCCCGCTCTCCCCTACGCATGTGCACGCCGTCAGCGTTCTCACAGGTTTGCGTTTTTTTTTTTTCATGGTTTCATTTGCGTTCACGATTCACCAGGCACTGTTGTTGTGTGAGAGAGCGGCCGGAGCGCGTTAAGGGTTTTCTGTGAGAACGGTGTGTGTTAGCGGCCCCTAAGTTAATAACTAATGATCGTTGCGACGGAAGTGAATCAATCAAACCAACTTTAGCTGGACAATAACTTTATTCTAGATCTGCTGTAAAGCCTGAACAATCTCTGTTACTGTAATCTCCTGTTATCACTGTAAAGCTGCTGTGAAACTCTATATTGTTAAAGCGCTGTATAAATCAAGGTGACTTTTGAAAAAAGTCGTCATTGAACGTATTTTGTGTCAAAGCAGTGATAAATGATCCATAGTTTGCCTCACATAGACTGATGTTGTGATCACTGTGTGAAGTTTTGAAGAAGTGATCATATTGAGAAATGTGTCCTAGCGACTGTCCTAACTGTCTACCTGTCCGTCCAGGTGAGTCTGGTGTTGAACGGCTGGCCGGTGTTCTCTGCTTTCGCCGGCGATCAGGACGTGACGCGCGAGGCGGCGACCAACGCTGGTCTGGTGACCATGGAGAGAGGAGATAAAGCCTCGCTCAAACTGGAGAGAGGAAACCTGATGGGCGGATGGAAATACTCCACCTTCTCGGGGTTCCTTGTTTTTCCCCTGTAGAAACAGAAGTTTGTGTGGAAAACAGAGACACTGATGAAAGAACACATTCAGCAGAAGGACGTTTGTAGGAGTTCACAAGTGTGATGATTCTTCAGCCTGTTCTTTTCATTTAGATCTACTTACTTTCGCTGATGGACTTCTTCCTCTGCAACCTTTATTTCTTTATGCATGAACCTGCTTCTTAAAGGGATAGTTCACCCAAAAATGAAAATTCTGTCATCATTTACTCACCCTCAAGTTGTTTCAAACCTGTAAGAATTTATTTTTTCTGCTGAACACAAAAGAAGATATTTAGAAAAATGTCTGTAACCAAACAGTTGATGGACACCATTGACTTCCATAGTATTTTTTTTTCCTACTATGGAAGTCAATGGGGTCCATCAACTGTTTGGTTACAGACATTTTTCTAAATATCTTCTTTTGTGTTCAGCAGAAAAAAAATAATTCTTACAGGTTTGAAACAACTTTGAGGGTGAGTAAATGATGACAGAATTTTCATTTTTGGGTGAACTATCCCTTTAATACATGATTAAGGGGGGTAATATGTAGAAACCCTTGTTATTAGCGACACCGGTGGTCATCACGTGAACTGCAGCAGCAAGAGCTTTAGATGAATATGTGAATATGTGCTGCAGTTTTTCTCTCGATAACATAATAAACACACAACAAAACTGAGAAACAGCAGTTCAGAAAGTATGTGGATGTTTGCAGCAGCTCTGAGATTCACCGGCATCACGACGACAGATGAGGTTTGATTATTTATTATAAAGTATATTTGAGACTATAGACTCTATAGATCTGTCTCTGTGAGACTGTAGTTTGAATGAATCCCTTTTCTTTGCATGGCACATTTACATTACAGTACAGAACGGCTCTTTCGGTGTTATCCTGAACATTGTATAAGCATTCGTTCGTGTTCATGTGTCATTGATTGGAGGAGAGGCTCTCGGGAGCGTAAACATCACATCCTTTTGATTTTCCAGCCAAAAACATCCCAAGTCCTCCACGTAAAAATCAATCTACAGGCTTTCAAAGACAACCTAAGACACTGGGGAAGGTCTCATTTTTTCATATTTTTCCTTGCAAGCTGTTCACACATTGGCATTAAAAAGCAATTAATACATGAAAATTCTTACGTATCGCCCCTTTAACATGTTACATTGCACTTTCAGTGTACAACATGGGATACAAACATGCTTCTTTTTCAACAAATAATCAGCCAAAGGTGCTGAACCTCAGGACATCAAACTAAATATGACACAAGCTCTTCTGTTTTCTGTTTGCATGGGGTCTGTATCCTCGTAACCCTGATTTCTGTCGTTTAAATAAAATGTCAAGAAAAAAACACTGATAGGGGAAACAAGGACACAAAAAAAGTATATGCATAAAGCATATGAATAATTATTTTCAAATATCAGTTCAACAGATTATGTCACAAAGATGGCAGTGATTTTAATGGCCAGATGTAGTTGAGTCGTCTGAGGTTGGACAGGCCAAAAATCACAGATTTAAAGGAGGGATACAGACATTTTGTGTTCAAAACTAGTTTTTACAACTGTACAATAAAATGTTTATGTCTTGAAGCATGAAAGACTCTTGATTGGGTTTTCCTTTGTTTTTTTTTTGAAAGAATATAGGTTTAAAATACCAGCCATGATATTGATAATTATAAAAACAAGCTTTGATTATCATGATATTTTTATGACTTTTAATGGCAAAACCATTTTCATGCACTGGTATGGGAAAGAAACCATCCAAAATACACATTTAGTGTATTAGTACACATAAAGTGTTTATTTTATTGCACTTCATCTATTTGAGTCTGTTGATTACAATACACATTTTTAAATGCCGTTTTCACAAAATTATTTTTTCCTCCACTTCAGTAAAACTTCTTTACACCAAAACTTACAGTTTTATTCCTCTCTATATTCTGAAGGTTTTTACTGAAGGGTTTGTTCATATATCATTCAACCTGATTTATACAACATTTTATTCCTAAAAAACATGGTACATTTTTTTTTTTTTTTTTTTAAGAATTTTTAATCTGTCTTCATCCAATTTATCAGATTTCAGTTCTGTAAATGTATGCAAATTAGTGCATATTTAATTAAAAGGTTTCATTTGCATATTTAAACAGGCCCGTAACATTTCCCAAAACCTGTAAAACATAAGAATTATCCTAATGTACAGTGATTAATCAATTGGGTCACATTTATTCACGTTTCTCACCCAATTCACCGGTAAGTCTTGCCTTAAAAACGCCTCATGCTTCATTCTGCCATGAAGGTCAGAGTGTAAACGGACACAAGTGTCTGCAGAGTCTATTTATTATCATTATCCGCCATCTGTTGTGGGTCAGAGCCAAAGAAAAAGCAGCTTCCCGTGGGCCGTCCGAGGACAGCAGGTCTCCGGCCCGCTAACACTCACTCGCTCTTTTCTGGCATCGCGTGTTCTCGTTTGCAGAACATCATCAATTATTTTGCATATTAAAAGAGAATGTTAGAATAAGGGATGTGCACGGAAAACGTGATTATTTTTATAGATATAATGGTAACACTTTACAATAAGGTTCATTAGTTAACTACCTTAGTTAACATGAACTAAGAGTGAATACTTCTACAGCATTTGATAATCTTAGTTAATATTAATTTCAACATTTACTAATACATTATTAAAATGAAAGGTTGTATTAGTTAACATTAGTTAATGCACTGTGAACTAACATGAACAAACAGCTGTATTTTTATTAACTAACATTAACAAAGATTAATAAAAACTGTAACAAATGTATTGCTCATTGCTAGTTCATGTCAGTTAATAGAATAATTAATGTTAACTAATGAACTTTATTGTAAAGTGTTACCGATATAATTGAGAAAGGCGTGAATAGGTAAGTTTCCTACTGTTAGTTTCCATTAATATCGCAGCCCCCCCGCTCCGCAGTGTTTTGTCCAGAACACCAGGAGAGATGCGTCACGAGCGGGTCGATGCGCGCAGGATCCGCTCGCACAGATGGGATGATGGGATTGGGAAGGTTCTGATGCCAGGAGCCTGTTGACTAAACCACACCATCCTCCTCATATGACTGATCATAAAGCACAGGGAATATCCAACACACGGAGACACAGCTTGGGAAAAATATACAGTTATAGCCACAAAAGAAAAAGAAAAAACATGGTTTGGTTGTAATTATGACACACTAAGTAAAAAAAAACAAAAGTAACTTATGATATACTAAGTGATACGTATACATGGAAGCTTGTTTCCGCCATGGAAAAATACACAAATAAATGGAAAAATAAAAAAGGTAATTGCGACTTTTTATCTCACAATTCTGACTTTTTTTCCTCACAATTGCAAGTTTACATTTGCGAATTATAAAGTCAGAATTGCATGATATAAAGTCATAATTGTGTGATATAAAGTCAGAATTGCGTGATATAAAGTCAGAATTGCCTGATGTAAAGTCAGAATTGTGTGATATAAAGTCAGAATTGCGTGATATAAAGTCAGAATTGCCTGATGTAAAGTCAGAATTGTGTGATATAAAGTCAGAATTGTGTGATATAAAGTCAGAATTGCCTGATATAAAGTCAGAATTGCGTGATATAAAGTCAGAATTGCCTGATGTAAAGTCAGAATTGCCTGATGTAAAGTCAGAATTGCCTGATGTAAAGTCAGAATTGCCTGATATAAAGTCAGAATTGTGTGATATAAAGTCAGAATTGCGTGATATATAGTCAGAATTGTGAGATATAAAGTCAGAATTAAAGTCAGAATTGCCTGATATATAGTCAGAATTGTGAGATATAAAGTCAGAATTGTGAGATATATAGTCAGAGTTGCCTGATATAAAGTCAGAGTTGTGTGATATATAGTCAGAGTTGCGTGATATAAAGTCAGAGTTGCGTGATATAAAGTCAGAGTTGCGTGATATAAAGTCAGAGTTGCGTGATATAAAGTCAGAGTTGCCTGATATAAAGTCAGAGTTGCGTGATATAAAGTCAGAGTTGCCTGATATAAAGTCAGAGTTGCCTGATATAAAGTCAGAATTGCGTGATATATAGTCAGAGTTGCGTGATATATAGTCAGAATTGCGTGATATAAAGTCAGAATTGCGTGATATATAGTCAGAGTTGCGTGATATATAGTCAGAGTTGCGTGATATAAAGTCAGAGTTGCGTGATATAAAGTCAGAATTGCGTGATATAAAGTCAGAGTTGCGTGATATAAAGTCAGAATTGCGTGATATATAGTCAGAGTTGCGTGATATATAGTCAGAATTGCGTGATATAAAGTCAGAGTTGCGTGATATATAGTCAGAGTTGCGTGATATAAAGTCAGAGTTGCGTGATATAAAGTCAGAGTTGCGTGATATAAAGTCAGAGTTGCGTGATATAAAGTCAGAGTTGCCTGATATAAAGTCAGAGTTGCGTGATATAAAGTCAGAGTTGCCTGATATAAAGTCAGAGTTGCCTGATATAAAGTCAGAATTGCGTGATATATAGTCAGAGTTGCGTGATATATAGTCAGAATTGCGTGATATAAAGTCAGAATTGTGTGATATATAGTCAGAGTTGCGTGATATATAGTCAGAGTTGCGTGATATAAAGTCAGAGTTGCGTGATATAAAGTCAGAATTGCGTGATATAAAGTCAGAGTTGCGTGATATAAAGTCAGAATTGCGTGATATATAGTCAGAGTTGCGTGATATATAGTCAGAATTGCGTGATATAAAGTCAGAGTTGCGTGATATAAAGTCAGAGTTGCGTGATATAAAGTCAGAGTTGCGTGATATAAAGTCACCAGGAGCCTGTTGACTAAACCACACACACCATCACTCCTGATCCTCCTCCTCATATGACTGATCATAAAGCACAGGGAATATCCAACACACGGAGACACAGCTTGGGAAAAATATACATTTTAATCAAAGGTAAGAAAAGTATTTGTTAGCTCGTTACAGATGTTAAAACAGTGGCATGTCCCAAAGTCTTCATGAATCTGATTTGTCTTCAAAAAACGGTTTGGAGTAATTATGACATAAAAAGTTGGAATTATGACAAAAAAAAAGTAAATTATGACATACTAAGTCATACAAATATATATGGAAGCTTGTTTCCGCCACAGAATGAAAAATAAAAAAAGGTAATTGCGTCTTTTTATCTCACAATTTGGAGAATTCTCAGAATTGTGTGATATAGTCAGAATTGCCTGATATAAAGTCAGAATTCTGACTTTTTTCTCAGAATTGCATGTTTATATCTCCCAATTCTGACTTTAACTCGCAATTCTGACTTTATATCACGTAATTTGGAGATTTAAAGTCAGAAAGTCAGAATTGCATGATATAAAGTCGCAATTGTGAGGTAAAAAGTTGCAATTATCTTTTAAAATGTTTTATTCTGTGGCGGAAACAAGCTTCCGTAAATATATGACTAAATCATAATCACAAAGAAGGGGAAAAAAATCTGCATGTAAAATATAACTTCTTTCTTTCAATTTTGTTGGCCAAACTCGTGACTTGTTCAGCCAGACTGAAAACCCTGGAGTTTTCCTCACTCTTCTAAACCAAACTCGCCACTTCCAGTCTCATAATGTCTCTAGGGCTTTATTTGGTCTGGTGTCTCTGCCGGGATCTCTGAATAATGCTCATGCAGTTGTTGTTGCCGATCTGAACTCCGAGCACGTTGGACATGTTGATGTGGACGCCTAAAAGAGAAGCAGAGAAGCGAACGAGTGAGTCAAGCTTTCAGTTCCTGATTGGAGAAGACTGATGATTACTGATGTCTGACCTTCAACAGTTATTGCTCAAGGAGTTTTATCATCATGCAATCTGCACCATTTATGCATAATATTCACTTAAAAGTAGAGTTGTCAATCAATTAAAATCTGTACTTGAATGTATCACATGACAAGCCAGTTTGATTTATTTTAATAACTGATCACACTAAATGAACGTTGCATTGACAGCCCTGCTTAAAAGTTAACGTTAATCATTAAAAACATTTTTATCTTGTCTTAAAAAGTAACTCCACTCAGACTTTCAATCGTTCACTAAATGCAAAATGCCTCATTTATCGAGGCGACTGCAGATTTGTGGTTTAGCAAATTTTTTGATTTGTACCACAATAATGAATGAATTTGAAATCGCTGGTGTTTCTGACATCACAAACTACCTTGTAACCAATCAGATCAACGTGTGATCGTCAACCAGTGGATCTCTGAGTGAGTGAGTGAGTGGAGGCGGGGCTCATCTGCATATTGATAGAACCGCGCATACTAAATGAGGCAAGGGTGTCGAGTTACATTCAAGATATTTTAAGGCATGAAGAAATGTCATTATATTATTCATCAAAGATGAGTTTTAAAGGATACACTGATCGACTACAGGGGGACTTGTGTGAGTGTGTTATATGACATGCTTTACAGTATAAAATCAGACTAAATGATCTTACCAGTGCTGTTTCCGCTCTCTCTCCGAGTGCGCTCTTTGATCGTGAAATTACCTGATAATAAATAAAATGCAGCTCATATCTCTTGCTTTCATTGGTGTGAACTCATTAAATGTGCATATAGCGGCAGAATTGAAGATCCCGTTTCACCAGATCAGATATCAGATCAGTAAAAACACATGATGAAGTGACCAGGTGTAGAGAAGGGCCTATCGTATGTGAAGAGAAGGTCGGCAAACAGCAAAACTACAACATTTATTCATGCTACAATGCATGCTGGGAACTCACAAACCCTAAACATGTTCACTATGTAATTCTTTGATCAACATTTGGTGATTCTGTAGGGCTAACATGGGTCTGTTTAAGTCCCATACTAACTTTCCTCAGTATTTGTGGCTCAAAAGGTCCCCATTTTACATTTTGTTTTTAAGAATTTTTTACTCAGAGATGACTTGTTTAGATTTATGGCTTTGATTTATTTGCAGTTTAAGAGTAAAACGTGATTTTGAAAATATATATTTCATATAAAAATTTAAAATATTATTTTTGCACATTTTTCATAACAATAAACGTACAATTCTGTAACTTAAGGTCAGTTTTCAAACTTTTGTTCACTTCAGCAATAATCTGCCGAGTGTCGTCTTTGAAAAGAGATCAAACTTCAGTCTGTCGCTCTGAAGCGTTCAAGATTTACCACAGTTTGAGTTGTAAATGTAATTTTCAGATCTATATGCTCAAAAAGTGAATAAATGGATTATAAATACAGCGTAAATATAATTTAGTACCATAAAATCCCCTAAAAATACAAAATATTAAATAAACATTATCCAACTAAAATATATTACATTCATTTCATTGACAAAAAAAAATAATACATCATATTTGACTGTTAAACTGGAAAATATGCATTTTTTATTTTTTTACGGTGACGTCCTGAGAAATGCACCATGTTTACGGATTTCTGCATGAGTTTCAATTGCCGTTCAATTACACTTTCTCAAGATATACTGGACATCCTGAGTAAACCTTCAGAACACTGACCTGGTGTCGACGTTTGGCGCTGTAAGAAACAAACACATAAACCTGTGAGTCGGTCAGTCGTATGAAGGGTTAGTTAGTTAGTTTGACTGGTGTGGTCTCAGACCTGTGTGGTTCTGGGAGGCGTCAGAGGCGCAGCGGGACGAGGAAACGAGTCTGCAACAACACAAACAAACGCATTCAGCACTAAACAAATCATGGGAATCATCACTGTGCATTTTGGATTTTTGTTCAGATCACCTCTGTTCACGGGGTCACTGGCTCCTGTTTCCTACGAGACAGAGATACAGCTGTGGTCACGGTGAGCTTATTTACAGCACACGTTTACCTTTACTTTCATTTATCTCTTCATTTCACACTGAAAACTGTTTGAATAATTTAACTAGAGATGCACCGAATTGAAAAAGCTCATGTACTCTTATCATCGTTTAGCAGACCATGAATGGCAATCAGAATTTAATATTAATAAGAAAGAAAAAAAAAAAAAAAAGAATATATATATACATATACAGTGAGGAAAATAAGTATTTGAACACCCTGCTATTTTGCAAGTTCTCCCACTTAGAAATCATGGAGGGGTCTTTTTAACTATTTATTTGTATGATACAGCTGCAAATAAGTATTTGAACACCTGAGAAAATCAATGTTAATATTTGGTCCAGTAGCCTTTGTTTGCAATTACAGAGGTCAAACGTTTCCTGTAGTTTTTCACCAGGTTTGCACACACTGAGGAGGGATTTTGGCCCACTCCTCCACACAGATCTTCTCTAGATCAGTCAGGTTTCTGGGCTGTCGCTGAGAAACACGGAGTTTGAGCTCCCTCCAAAGATTCTCTATTGGGTTTAGGTCTGGAGACTGGCTAGGCCACGCCAGAACCTTGATATGCTTCTTACAGAGCCACTCCTTGGTTATCCTGGCTGTGTGCTTCGGGTCATTGTCATGTTGGAAGACCCAGCCTCGACCCATCTTCAATGCTCTAACTGAGGGAAGGAGGTTGTTCCCCAAAATCTCGCAATACATGGCCCCGGTCATCCTCTCCTTAATCCAGTGCAGTCGCCCTGTCCCATGTGCAGAAAAACACCCCCAAAGCATGATGCTACCACCCCCATGCTTCACAGTAGGGATGGTGTTCTTGGGATGGTACTCATCATTCTTCTTCCTCCAAACACGTTTAGTGGAATTATGACCAAAAAGTTCTATTTTGGTCTCATCTGACCACATGACTTTCTCCCATGACTCCTCTGGATCATCCAAATGGTCATTGGCAAACTTAAGACGGGCCTTGACATGTGCTGGTTTAAGCAGGGGAACCTTCCGTGCCATGCATGATTTCAAACCATGACGTCTTAGTGTATTACCAACAGTAACCTTGGAAACGGTGGTCCCAGCTCTTTTCAGGTCATTGACCAGCTCCTCCCGTGTAGTTCTGGGCTGATTTCTCACCTTTCTTAGGATCATTGAGACCCCACGAGGTGAGATCTTGCATGGAGCCCCAGTCCGAGGGAGATTGACAGTCATGTTTAGCTTCTTCCATTTTCTAATGATTGCTCCAACAGTGGACCTTTTTTCAGCAAGCTGCTCGGCAATTTCCCCGTAGCCCTTTCCAGCCTTGTGGAGGTGTACAATTTTGTCTCTAGTGTCTTTGAACAGCTCTTTGGTCTTGGCCATGTTAGTAGTTGGATTCTTACTGATTGTATGGGGTGGACAGGTGTCTTTATGCAGCTAACGACCTCAAACAGGTGCATCTAATTTAGGATAATAAATGGAGTGGAGGTGGACATTTTAAAGGCAGACTAACAGGTCTTTGAGGGTCAGAATTCTAGCGGATAGACAGGTGTTCAAATACTTATTTGCAGCTGTATCATACAAATAAATAGTTAAAAAATCATACATTGTGATTTCTGGATTTTTTTTTTTAGATTATGTCTCTCACAGTGGACATGCACCTACGATGACCATTTCAGACCCCTCCATGATTTCCAAGTGGGAGAACTTGCAAAATAGCAGGGTGTTCAAATACTTATTTTCCTCACTGTATATATAATAATAATATATAATATAATATAATATAATATAGATTTTAATTAATATTAAATTCTCTGTCAACATTGCCATTGCTAAAATAAAATTAATAACTTAAATATGAATAACAATTTAATAAAATAATGTATTATTAATTTAGTGAATAATGTAATATGTAAAATTAGATAAGAAATATAAGAAATATATACAAAATATAATATTACATCAGTGAAATTATTTTAAAATTATTAATATTGCTTTTACTTTGTTAAAATGGTTAAAATAATTTTTTATAATATAATATAACATAACATAATAGGCCTATAACATAATATAATATTTTGTTCTGTATAATATAATATAATATAACAATATAATAAACATAATATGATATAATGTAATGTAACTTAATAAAATATAATATAACATAACATAACATAACATAATATAACATAATAAAACATAATATAACATAATATTTTGTTCTGTATAATATGACTTAATATATTATAACATAATATTTTGTACTGTATAAAATAATATAACAATATAATATAATAAAACAGTGTAATATATCATAATATAACAATATAATATTATATAATATAACATAACATAAAATAATGTAAAATAATATCATATGATATAACATAACATCACATATAATATAATATAATATAATATAATATAATATAATATAATATAATATAATATAATATAATATAATATAATACCTGTTTGGGAAGTGATCCGGTGACATTCTGAGGACGTTCTTCTGAAAGACACAAAGAAGAAGAAGAAGAGAATATTGATGAACTGCTTCTGTTCCTCTATAGTCATTCAGATAAAAGTGTGTGTAGCACACACAGATGTGAACATGTGAACACACAGATGTGAACATGTGAACACACAGATGTGAACATGTGAATGTGTTGAACACACCGTTCTGTGGGTTACGGGAGATCTGGACTGATCTCAGACTGGAACAGACGTCACCATCCTGATCATGAGAAGAGCAGAGAAGATCTGGTCAACTCGACCGGTTCAGATACACACACACACACACACACACACACACACACACACACACACACACACACACACACACACACACACACACACACACACACACACACAGGCATTTGATTATGAGTATCTGCAATTAAGGCTTTTTAAGACCTGCACAAATAAAATGATTTCCACATGAGCCGGACAGAGATCTAGTGAGACCCAAACGAGCCATTTAAACAACAGCTCAAATTATATATACACATGTTTTCAGAGTTTGATAAAATGATAAACCTCAAATTTCAGCCTTCAACCATGTTTTAAGAAAAGAGATGATCCAAACTTATAAATGATTATATTTAGATTAATTTAAAATATGATTGCTGCTTTTCCATGCCCAAATATAACACCTCTTGAAATGATCAAGACTATCTGTGGCTTTAAGTTTGATACGACTGAACTTCAGGAAAAACCAGGCAATCTGCACCCGGCTGAAACTGAAGCAGAACTGAATGAGCTGAGTGTGAGAAGTGTGTTTGACCAGGTGTTTGAGGACGTCTCTGACGGCATCACTGATCCCACGCTGGTGCTTCTCCAAGATCCTCTCCGTCACCTTCACACAGTCTGGACACACACCAACACATCACCCAATCAAACACACACCAGCACATTACACACATCACCCAATCAAACACACACCAGCACATTACACATTACACACATCACCCAATAAAACACACACATTACACACATCACCCAATCAAACACACACCAGCACATTACACACATCACTCAATAAAACACACACATTACACACATCACCCAATAAATCATGTCAATCATGAAAATAATCCAAGAATAAGAAATATTAGATTTTTTTAATTATTAAAAATAAATAGAATTTTATGTAAATAACATTAAATAAAACGTCTGATTAAATTAAGAAATTTGATAAAAAAAATTAAAACTGATTAAATAAATGAAATTTGATTTAAATAAATACATTTGATACAAAAAAATAAATAAAAAAATAACAAGATTAACTAAATAAACAAATACATTTGATTAAAATGAAAAATATTTCTTTAAATAAATAATAAATTAAGATATTACAAAATTAAAATATATTTTTTAAATAAATAAAAATAAGAAAAGCAGTGTAGAAATGTAAAAATAAAAAACATACTGCTAAACTAAAGAACTAAATTAATTAATTTAGATAAAACAATATTTATTACAATAAATAAATGAAATTTGATTTAAATAAATAATAAATAAATAATAAATGGATGATCGTATTTGGCATCTAAAAGCTTGAAAAATAAATAAATAAAAAACATTTGATTAAAGTAAACAAAAAAAAAAAATTAAAACAAATAAAATGTTTATTTAAATGAAATTTGATTTAAATAAATAAATAAATAAATAAATAAATAAACAAGGATGATTATTTGGCATCTTAAAGATAGAAAAATAAATAAATAAAAAGATTAAATAAATATATATGTTTATTCAAATAAATAATAAATTAATGCACTTGATTAAAATAAATAAAAACGGATTAATAAAATTTCATTTACATAAAGAAAAGAAGTGTAAAAAAAACACTACTAAACTAAATAGGTATATAAATAAAATAAAATAAATGAAATTTGATTTAAATAAATAATAAATTAATACAAAGATGATCATATTTGGCATCTATAAGATTGAAAAAATAAATAAAAATTTGATTAAAATAAACAAGTAAAAAGATTATAACAAATAAATAATGAATTAATGCACAGATTAATGTAATTTAAAAAAATAAAACAATAAAATAAGCAGTATATAAATGAATAGATGTGCCGCTGCTGGCGTTCCTGACCGAGGAAGGACGGTCTGCGCTGGGCGTCCTGGTCCCAGCAGCTCCTCATGAGCTCCACCAGTCCCTCCAGTCCTTCAGTCTCGCCGAGGCGGATCAGGGTCAGGTCCGGCCGGTCGCCCTGAGGGATCCGGAACCGCACCAGGCTGGACACAGCGTCTGGAACACACACACACACACACACACACACACACACACACACACACACACACACACACACACACACGCCGACATCACATTCATTCATATGGACGACGCTTTTATCCAAAGCATTCTGGGTTTGAAATGAACTCTTTCACTCACTGGCCAATCTGGCCATTCAGAGCTTCTACTAGCCCAAAAGAAGAAGAAATAAAGCGGATTAACTACGTCACAGCTTATCAAATATGGATTCCAAACATTCATTTCTTATTCAAACAAAATCCTGTCATCCAGCATCTCCTCTCTTCCATCCGTTTCACCATAAATGTGTTTTAGTCGGACAGATCGATACAGTACAAAGAACATAAAATAATATATTTTCTGTTCACAGAAAGACTACTCCCTATATGTACAGTTGTTTTCTTCTTTTGTTGTTGTTTTGTTAAAAAGAAACATTTCTGATGAGGAGATGTACGGCAAACACGACTGTATTGTGTATGTATGGGAATATATTTGTATGTTGTGTGCGTATGTTTTTGATATGAAGATATCTGATGTACATCTGATTGAAGTGTAATGTTTATCTAGTAGATGCTTACTGCTGTACGGCTCCTTCCCAGTGACGATTGACCACAGCAGGACACCGTAGCTGGAGAGCAAACATTCACAAAACACACATTAGCACATTATATTCAGTCATGATACTACAGCCTGTTCAGAAAACACTCTCTGCCTGTCAATCACTTTATCTGACGTCTGATTGGCTGGCGTGTGTTTGGTGGGCGGGGTTTCGAGGAGGCTGACGTAAACTAAGATCTAATCTCTAGTCCTTTTTTTATTTTTATTATTATACCATCAATACAAAACACATTAAACCGAAAGTAGGATGTACGTGTATTAATGTGAAGTGTGTGTAAAATTGTGTTGAGTATGTGTATATCTCTATTATAAGTTTCCTAATATATATGTAGAACAATGCTCATTATAGTATAACATTAGTTAACTACATTAGTTAGCATGAACTAATAATGAACTGCACTTACAAGCATTTATTAATCTTTGTTAATGTTAATTTTTAATTGAAATCTTGTTCACATTAGTTACTGCACTGTGAACTAACATGAACAAACAATGAACAGCTTTACTTTTATCAACTAATGTTACCAAAGATGAATAAATACAGTAACAAATGTATTACTCATGGTTAGTTCATGTTAGTTAATACATTAACTAATGTTGACTAATGAACCTTACTGTAAAGTGTTACCGCAATAGTATTAATCAAAGATGCAATAAGGGAAAAAAAATAAGTAAATTATCAGAGAGACGGAGAGGTTGTTGAGAGAAGATGAAAAGAAGATAAAAATATCTAGAGAGAGTCAAACCAAACAAATGTATATGTATATATAAATAAAGGGCGAGGTGGGGCAAAACACTTGTTTGTCAAACACTTCTTAAATCAAGATGCATTTACTAGATGAGTAAAATGTCGTAAGATATTATGTCCTGTTTTTCGGGGGAATTAATCAAAATTAAGTGAGTTGATTTTTTTTTTTAAAGCAAAAACTCACTTAATTTTGATTAATTTCCCCAAAAAAACAAGTCATTTTAGTACTTTAGTAAATGCATCTTGATTTAAGAAGTGTTTGACGTGGACTGGAAACAAGTCAACAATACCGAGTAATACTGAGTTTTTCTGCAGTGTGGTGCAGTACCTGTAGACATCGGAGGCTTTGCTGGGCTTGTAGTTGACGGACCGCAGCGCTTCAGGAGGCATGTAGCTCAGCGTTCCTCCCTCGTCCTCGTTTCGCTCGCCCGAACACCTCGACGCGCTGAGAGCCACTCGAGACAAGCCGAAGTCTGTGATCTGCAGACCACACACAGCGTTACACACAGCGTTACACACAGCGTTACACACAGCGTTACACACAGCGTTACACACGGCGTTACACACGGCGTTACACACGGCGTTACATACACACGGCGTTACACACGGCGTTACACACGGCGTTACATACACACGGCGTTACACACGCCGTTAGGCACGTCGTTACACACACACACGGTGTTACACACACGCGGCGTTACACACGGCATTACGCAAGGCGTTACGCACGGCATTACGCAAGGCGTTACGCAATTCGTTACGCACGGCGTTAGGCACAGCGTTACACACACACACGGTGTTACACACACGCGGTGTTACACACGGCGTTACACACGGCATTAGCCATGGCGTTACGCAAGGCGTTACACGCAGCGTTACGCACGGCGTTAGGCACAGCGTTACACACACACGTGTTACACACACGCGGTGTTACACACGGCGTTACACACGGCATTAGCCATGGCGTTACGCAAGGCGTTACACGCAGCGTTACGCACGGCGTTAGGCACAGCGTTACACGCGGCGTTACACACACACATGGTGTTACACACGCGCGGCGTTACACACGGCATTACGCAAGGCGTTACGCAATTCGTTACGCACGGCTTTAGGCACGGCGTTAGGCACGGTATTACACTGCTGAATCTGCTGACAGAAGCATTTATCAGCAGTGAGATGTGGAGGATGGGGCTCTTGGTCATTTCTGACCGAAAAATTGTACATCCGTTTTTTTTTTACTTTATGTTTTATGTTTTTCATCACTGGAATGGTACGAAACTTAGTAAAGGTTTTTGCTCATGGACATGATTTGAGAAGGTTAAATGGTCCTGAAAAAAAAGTCACACTTGAGCTCCTCGCGGTCAGAAACGAGCGTATTGGAAATGGAGACGAGTTTCCTCTAGTGGAAGCGTTTGGAACTGCAGCCGAACAACATCTCACTGAAAGATCGTTTATGGAGATATCAAGATCATATTTGAAACACAACTTGTTTAGTTTTATGCCTTTGATTTTCTCACAGTTTTAGAGCAAAACATGCTTTTGAAAATATATATTTCATGTAAAAATGTATCTGTGATCTGCAGGTTGGAGACAGAGGGTTAAACACAGCCAGTCTCTGCTGATATGGACGTAGAGTTTAATTCTAGAAGGAATATTGCGATGATAACATCCTGAATCTGCGCTGAGAGAAGCACTTATCAGATGCTTGGAGGATTTGAGGATTTGAATCAGACTTTCTCTCATTAAACTTAAACTGATCATTTTGCACTAAATTAAAAACATGATTTGTGTAAACAAATCAGACATTATATAAAAGCTCTTTTACAACAATTATTAGGGACGCACCGATATCTACATTTTAGCCGATAACCGATAATTCTTTATATTTGAAAGGCGATAACTGATAATCTCACCATTAAAATCCACGTCTCAAACACACAATTATAATGTTCTCATGATCTTTTTATGTAGCCGATATGACAGACTTGCACTACTTTACTGTATTTTCCTTTTTAAAGTTATTCCAATCATATTTCAAGCGATTCAAACCCAATCATGTTGAACAATGCGCATCTGAAGAGTCTCAGCTGAAGGAAATAATACATTATTTATCAGCTCTAATATATTGGCCACATTTTGTTTTTAGGGCCGATAACGATAACATTAAAAACGATCATATATCGGCTGGTACCGTTATGGTGGCCAATTTATCAAGCATCTCTACACATTAGACCTTATTGTAAACTGTGGTAAAAACTAAACTAGCACATCAACACAGGAGAAACGTGCAGGAGAGGTCAAGAGGTCACGTTCCATTAGGAGTTCTGTTTGAACTCTCGGCCTCGAGGAGGATCGTTCAGTCTTTACCGTCAGTCTTTGTTTTTAAAGCAGATTATAATCATTCAGGAGACGATCTGATGGCTTATGTCCCAATCTCATCCTGATCCATCGGAGAGAGCTGGAGTCGAGCTTCAGGAGTTTCACAGAAACATTATAGTCATGTAAACCTTTTAATCGCACTACTCTCTCAAGTCAACATCAAATCAAAGTGGACAATTCATGTTTTGTATGGAATATTACAGTGTTTACTGTAAATGATTTATCGGTGGACATCATAGTTTTAAAAATCTTGAATCTGAATAACTTACCCTCCCTCTTGCACTTGGCATGTCTTCGACTGACTTATGTGCCATAATTATTCATTTATATGTCATAACTTCGACTTATTAAATACTTTACATACTTATTACATAAGTAAAAATTATCACTTAGTTTATCATAGGTTTGACTTTTTGTCAATTTCGACTGTCATAATTATTACATTAGACGAAATTTAAACCTTTTACTTGATAATTTCAACTTTTTGTCAGAATTATTACATAAAAGTAAAAATTATAACTTTGCATGTCATAATTTCGACTTTTCAACTCATGACAGTCATAATTTTGTTTTTATTTCATAATTTCAACTTTTCATAACTATTGCACAAAAGTCAAAATTATCACTTAGTATGTCAAAAGTTTGACTTTTTGTGTCAATTTTGACCTTTTATTTCATAGTAATTATCATAAGTCAAAATTAAACTTGATGTCATATTTTCGACTTTTTATGTCATAATCGACTTTCTAAGCCAAAAAATTTGTTCGGCATCAATACCGATATATTATTATATATTTTTAAAAGATTGTGTGGCTCAACAGGTTTATAGTGCATTTTTATAGAGCGCTGAAATAAATGTGCATTATAAAATCTGTTCAGTCATAAGCTTGACTTTATCTCATAATTATGAGTTAGTATGTCATATTTTAGTTTTTTTCTCAATTTGTCTTTTTATCTTATAATTTCAAAGTCATAATTCTGACTTTTTATGTCATAAATGACTTTATAAGGCAAATAAATTTTTTTATAGATCGGTATTGATGGCGAACAAATTTTTTAACAAACTTTTAAGTCAAAAAATTTGTTCGACATCAATACCGATATATAATTTTTTTTTTATTTTTTTTTTAGGATTGTGTGGCTCAACATGGTTAGCGTCGAGGCTGTCTGTGTGTAAAATCTGTTCAGTCATAAGCTTGACTTTATCTCATAACTATGAGTTAGTATGTCATATTTTAGTTTTTTTCTCAATTTGTCTTTTTATCTCATAATTTCAATGTTATAATCTCAACTTTTTAATATCATCATTTCAAAGTCATAATTTCGACTAATAATTCGAAATAATTTACTTTTTTCATTAATTGAATAGTCGATAATTGACTTTATCGATGCCTAAAAGAATTAACAATAAATAATATTTCGGTATTGATGGTCGAACAAATTTTTAAGTCAAAAAATGTGTTCGCCATCAATACAGATATACAATTTTTTTTTTTTTTTTTAGGATTGTGTGGCTCAACATGGTTAGCGTCGAGGCTGTCAGTGTGTAAAATCTGTTCAGTCATAAGCTTGACTTTATCTCATAATTATGAGTTAGTATGTCATATTTTAGTTTTTTTTCTCAATTTGTCTTTTTATCTCATAATTTCAATGTTATAATATCAACTTTTTAATATCATCATTTCAAAGTCATAATTTCGACTAATAATTTGAAATAATTTACTTTTTTCATTAATTGAATAGTCGATAATTGACTTTATCGATGCCTAAAAGAATTAACAATAAATAATATTTCGGTATTGATGGTCGAACAAATTTTTAAGTAAAAAAATGTGTTCGCCATCAATACATACAATTTCATTTATTTTTTTAGGATTGTGTGGCTCAACATGGTTAGCGTCGAGGCTGTCAGTGTGTAAAATCTGTTCAGTCATAAGCTTGACTTTATCTCATAACTATGAGTTAGTATGTCATCATTTACTTTCTTTTCTCTTTTTATCTCATAATTTCAATGTCATAATTCAGATTTTTTATGTCATAATTGACTTTATAAGCCAAATGGGGTTTTTTTTATATCGGTATTGATGTCGAACAAACTTTTAAATCAAAAAAATTGTTTGACATCAATACCGATATATATTACTATGTTTTTTAGGCTGTGTGGCTGCACATGTGTGTAGTGCATGCGTGGACTGGCCTTGGCGACGAGGCTGTCGTTGAGGAGCACGTTGCTGGGCTTCAGGTCGAGGTGCAGCAGAGGAGGACTCAGCTGATGGAGGAAGTTCATGCCCAGGCCGATCTGATGAGCCATGCGGAAGCCCAGGGGCCACGGGGGGGGCCCGGCCAGCGTCTGCAGGAGCCCGGACACCGAGCCCTTGGCCATGAACTCCATCACCAGCCCACACTGCAGCGGGAGCCGGGACTCCCCCAGACGGCCCTCGTACAGGCCGAGGATCTGCATGACGTACGGGCTCCCTCCCTGGAACATCAGCGCTGCCTCTCTCTGGATAGAGGACGTGGACCTGCTCAACCAGACCAGGACAATAAACGAGAAAGAAAGAATTTCAAGAATGACTTTTGACTTTTTTTCTCATATTTTTGACTTTTTTAGTCAAAAAATTTGATTGACATCAATAACGATATATCATTTCCTTTTCTTTTTTTTTTTTTTTTTAGATTGTGTGGCTCAACAGGTTTATAGTGCATCATTAGATGTGTGTGTAGGCGGGCCTGGACTGGCCTGGGCATCGAGGCTGTCGTTTAGCAACACGTCGCTGGGCTTCAGTTATAAGCTCGATTTTTGATCTCATAATTATGAGTTAGTATGTCATATTTAAATTTTTGTCTCAATTTGTCTTCGTATCTCGAAGAGGTCGTGGACCTGATCAACGGGCCGGGAGAAATGAGAACACACAATTCATCTTTACAATAATAAACATGTTTACAGTGCATTTTCATAGAGCGCTGAAATAAATCTACTTGATAACATTTGTTCATTAATAAGCTTGACATTTTATCTCATAATTATGACTTAGTATGTCATAATTTCATCTTTATTTGTCTTTTTATCTCATAATTATGACTGACTTTGTAATAATTTCGACTTTTTAATAGCACAATTTCAACTTTTTATGTCATTACTGACTTTAAGTCAAAAAAAATTGTTCTGCATAAATACTGATATATTATTATAGATTTCTCCAAACATACAGAATAATCAGAACACTAAATGAGTTGACATTCTGGAACACAAAACACATAATTAATCACAATTAAACACGCAATTAATTAATGTTAATACAGGAATGCAAATGGTAACCAGGATCAAGTTTCTGCCAAAGAACTGTGGTGATTTGACCAGTAGCGGATGTTGCTCCATACGGGGCAAGTTGTCACAAGGGGAACCTGACTAGAAAAGCACTGAAGAACAGATGTAGGATGATCTACTTTACCCGTCTTTATAAAGCAGCCGCTTTATCGCCACATCCATGACCCATCCCGTGTGTTTGGCCCGGTAGATCTCACCGAATCCCCCGCAACCGATCTTCACAAAACCCTGCAGACTGCCGTCATTAACCACTTCCGGTCTGCGGCAGAACTGACCGGCGTCCATCGATAATCGATACCGTTAAACAGTCTTAAAGCTTAAACATGTCATGATATGTTTGAGACCATCGCTGTTTTCTCAAAGTTCCCTGTTAAATGGCGACGCTTCCAATCCACATCGTGAAGTTCGTTTGTTTCACTTCCCCATCAAACACAAACACACACACATACACACATACACACGCGCACACGCGCACACGCACGCACGCGCTGACGTCACCTCACCTGTGCTCAGACCTACGGAAGCACGTGACTGCCACCTGAGAGGAAAAACAATAACAAATCATGCTTTGGTCTATCGAAATTATGACATAAAAAGTTGAACTTTTAAGGTAAGTCATTATTGTGATGTAAATTGAAATTATGACATAAAATTACACATTTATGAGATGAACAGTCGAAATTGTTACATAATAATGAGATGAAAAATCGAATTTATGACATACCAGCCTACTAAGTCAATTAGGAGATAAAAAGTCCAGTCAACTGGGATAAAAAGTAAATCATATAATTATACTTAATTATTACTCTTAAGTCATCATTTTTAAGTCTTTATTAGGCTATACAGGCTTGTACATTTGTGTACATTT